>NC_048302.1:41194479-41494479 GCF_013100865.1 Trachemys scripta elegans | reverse complement strand
TTATCTTAGCTTCACTTAACCTTGGAAATTTTCCACGGAGGTACTTGAAAGCTGCTTGTGTTTTGTCAATGGCCTTGACAAAGTTCTTCATCAGACCCAGCTTGATGTGTAAGGGTGGTAACAAAATCTTCCTTGATTCAACAAGTGGTGGATGCTGAAGACTTTTCCTCCCAGGCTCCAATGACTGTCGGAGTGGCCAATCTTTCTTGATGTAGTGGGAATCTCTTGCATGACTATCCCATTCACAGAGAAAACAGCAGTACTTTGTGTAACCAGTCTGCAGTCCAAGCAAGAGAGCAACAACCTTCAAATCGCCACAAAGCTGCCACTGATGTTGGTCATAGTTTATGCACCTCAAAAGTTGTTTTATGTTATCATAGGTTTCCTTCATATGGACTGCATGACCAACTGGAATTGATAGCAAAACATTGCCATTATGTAGTAAAACAGCTTTAAGACTCGTCTTCGATGAATCAATGAACAGTCTCCACTCATCTGGATTGTGAACGATGTTGAGGGCTGCCATCACACCATCAATGTTGTTGCAGGCTACAAGATCACCTTCCATGAAGAAGAATGGGACAAGATCCTTTTGATGGTCACGGAACATGGAAACCCTAACATCACCTGCCAGGAGATTCCACCGCTGTAGTCTGGAGCCCAACAGCTCTGCCTTACTCTTGGGTAGTTCCAAATCCCTGACAAGGTCATTCAGTTCACCTTGTGTTATGAGGTGTGGATCAGAGGAGGAGGATGGGAGAAAATGTGGGTCCTGTGACATTGATGGTTCAGGACCAGAAGTTTCATCCTCTTCCTCGTCTGACTCAAGTGAGAATGATTCTGGTGCATCAGGAACCGGCAGTCCTTCTCTGTGGGGTACTGGGCATATAGCTGATGGAATGTTTGGATAATGCACAGTCCACTTTTTCTTCTTTGACACACCTTTCCCAACTGGAGGCACCATGCAGAAGTAACAATTGCTGGTATGATCTATTGGCTCTCTCCTAATCATTGGCACTGCAAAAGGCATAGATTTCCTTTTCCTGTTCAAGCACTGGCGAAGATTTGTTGCACAAGTGTTGCAGCAAATGTGTGGGGCCCACCTCTTGTCCTGATCTCCAATTTTGCAGCCAAAATAAAGGTGATAGGCTTTCTTAACCATAGTGGTTATACTGCGCTTTTGTGATGCAAAAGTCACTTCACCACAAACATAGCAGAAGTTATCTGCACTGTTCATACAAGTACGAGGCATCTCTGCTCACTTTGGCTAAACAGAAATGTGTCTCTTTGCAAAATCAAACACTGACAAATAAGAGCGCACGACACTGTATGATTTCTAGAGCTGATATAGGGCAATTTGTTCATCAGAGTGATGTAAGCTTTGTTATGATTGCATCATCCATGACTTCTAGGAATAACATGATGCAATTCATATCATGTTATCATGCTATATGCATCCGAAGAAGTGGGCTGTAGTCCACGAAAGCTTATGCTCTAATAAATTTGTTAGTCTCTAAGGTGCCACAAGTACTCCTGTTCTTCTTTTTGCGGATACAGATTAACACGGCTGTTACTCTGAAACCATTCATATCATGTATGACGCAATACCAGCTTCAGATTGCATCATTCATTGTTTTGCCTAAAAAGCAAGTACTGTCCAAACCCAGTCATAGATTTATTCATAGATCCAGTCAAAGATATATTTTAGTCATTTCTGGTTTAAATTGAGATCCCTTGCCTTTATAACTCACTTATCCTCCGCCGTTCCCAAGTCAAGGGTCGTATATACTGTCACAATAGCATAACTTGAAAACTAGAGCCAATCAACAATTTTAAGCATCATTTTCATTCTCAGTGACCCAGAATTAGTAAAGTTTGACTACATTTATTTCAGAAGCATTTTGGCTGTAGAGCAGTGTATTTGGACATATTCGCACAAATGAATATACATCTGATCTCTTTTGCATGAATACGTGTCTGATTACTTCCAACTTGTGAAATTTGAGTTGGATTCGTTTAGTTCTGGCCAAGTTAGTACACTCTCTATAATTATATGAACTGCAGATTATTTGTGCCAGAATCCTCTTTTAAAATTAAGTATCTTGTGTACTACATTTTTTTCAGTACATTTTTATAATTGCACCCAGTCTTATATCTTAACCAAAGAAGTCCCAGAATTGTATAGACCAGTTTGCCAGAAATGCAGGCAATATGCAATGCATTTATGGGAAAGAGTAGTGTGCCAAAAACTCATCATGTGACCAAAATTCACTGGTTCAGTTGACCAGTTCAACCTTGGCTGTACCTGATTATGTTGAATATATAAAGAAGGAAAGTGGGTCTCATTTGCCAGTTTAGACACACAATTGCAACCACCCACTTGTAACTAATGTACTGACCCCAAGCAAACATGAGGGGTGAAATCCTGGCTACACTGAAATCAGTGGCAAAACTCTCATTGGCTTTACTGGGCCAAGATTTCATCACCTCTGTACAAATCATGTGCATGTGGTCTTGGAGCTGCTTTATGTGTGGGCAAATACAAATACAATATTTGAGCCATAAGTTAGGGATCTGCAAATGTATTAACACAACCGCATACATTTATCTTTGGAAATGTGGCTTTGCTTGAATTATTTCGTTACTAAAATTTCTATAGCACTCATCACCACAGTGTCCAAGCCCCTCACACACATTAATGCATTTACCCTCTCAGCAGCCCTATGGGGTAAGGCACTGTTGTTATCTACATTTTACAGCTGTGGAGCTGAGACACAGAGAGGTTGAGGGGCTTGTCCAACATCACACCAAACATCTGTAGTCATGCCAAGAACGGAACTCAGTTCTCCTACCTTCCACCCAGCACCTTAGCCACCAAACCCTCTCTTCTCTGTGTATTCAGCTTTTTCCCACTGTATCCATGGCAGTGACTCCTTTTTCACATGTGTATTAGAGGAGAATCATGGGTTCCCTCCCATCCCTGGGATTTTTCCATATCTTTGTTGGAACAGTTGTGTGGGGAGTATTAGTCACTGGCGTATGCTACAAAAAAATAACCCCAAGGCCCTGCATAGCAGCTATAGTTTTTCTAACTGGACAAGGAAGATTGAACGGTCCCATCAATAATACCCCTTTAGTGGCCAGAAGGGTTGACGTTCAATGACGCATGGTTTTTCCTTACCCCACTAGCCACTAGGACTGAGCATGTTTCCTCTAAAGCATTCCCATCCCCTGCTGGGTCAGCTCCACATGTCCTGACTACAAACTGCTCCATACCCTTGCCATGTAAGCCTGACTCTCATCAAGATTGGACAATCTTGTGCAAAGCCCTCCCATGTGTGAGTAAGAGGCCAAGGCACTCTTTATGCCGATAAAGAACAGGGTCAGAATATACAAAGGTAAATAGCAGTATAATATGACACATATGTAGCACTGCTGTATAACTAACATAGATGGATGTTTTATATTACATCTGTGGACCTGACTCTGAATTCATTACCCCAGTGTAAAGCCAATGTGGGATCAGAATAGATGCCTTGATACTTGCATACAAATCTGGTGAGAAGGGAAGAGGAAGAGAGCTATTCTGAAGATCCAGCATTGTGTATATGGCACAGTGTTGGAATAAGCTACATGCATATTGAGGATTCCTCTCTCATCCAAATCAATGTGAGACTAGGACATAAGGGACCCCACATAATTTTTAACTATAGAGATGAGCATGACTGCCTTAGTTAAATCCCAAATCATGCGACAAATCACAGGAAAATAACTACATCGTGTTACCCTATGAACATCCCAATGCCAGATGGCAAAGGGCTCCCCGTTATGTAACAGTAAATCCCAGCTGGCCTGGCCAGTTCACTACACCTCACACACTGTTGTCAGGATATTTATTCAATAGATGTCTTGTAATATATCATTTAGAAACAGTCAACCTGTGGAACTCTTTGCCAGAGGATGTTGTGAAGGCCAAGACTATAACAGGGTTCAAAAAAGAACTAAATAAATTCATGGAAAATAGGTCCATCAATGGCTATTAGCCAGGATGGGCAGAGATGATGTCCCTAGCCTCTGTTTGCCAGAATCTGGGAATGGGTGACAGGGGATGGATCACTTGATGACTATCTGCTCTGTTCATTCACTCTGAAGCACCTGTCATTGGCTACAGTCACAAGACAGGACACTAGGCTAGACGGACCTTTGGTTTGACTCAATATGGCCATTAGTATGTTCTTGTGTAGTAACACAATTAACAATAATATTAATGACCAATATATGTGTTAACATTATCTGTGACAGTACGGATACTCTCTGTTAATTTGGGTTTAAGTAACTAAAGAAAGGAGGAAAACAGGTTTCCTTCTAGACATAGGTGTGAGATAGCTATTTCCCACTCAAATGGAGCAGGGAGAGGCCAAGGACATTTGCATCAGAATTTTCAGGAGAAACATCTACATCCAAGATTACTATGGACTGAACCCCAGGAAATCTTCCTGGCTCTAGCCACTTGGACAATGAACTTTGTGGAATACAAGGAACTGCAAAAAACAAACAGCCGCCCCCCTCCAAAAACAAACAAACAAACAAAACCCAAAACTATGGGGTTATCCATTTCTTCAAGGAACAAAGAAACCAGCACTTTGATTCTGGGAGGATTGGATCCTAGCTGGAACAACCAGTCATGTTGGAGAAGTTGTTGTAAGTAAGGAAACAACCTTGAACAAGAACTGCAGCTTAAGTTTTAGTCAACAGAAAGTGTGTTTTTAACTTTTGTTTGCTTGTATTCATTCCTATCACTATTTCTCTTCCTTGATATCACTTACATCGCGATTAACACACTTATTCTTGCTTTTACTAAAACCATTTCAGTGTATTGGAGTGCATAACCTCAGATGAACTAACAGGCTGTTGTGTGTACTGTCTTTGGAGACAGAGAACATGGTGTTGTCCCTGTGAGTGTTCAGTGAGTGGGGCTGGATCCTGCAGGGGAGATGATTTGGGGGAGACTTGGAACCAGAAGGGTTGTTGGGGTCACTCAGCAAGGAGTTACTAGGCTGGTGGAAGCCAGGATGGGGCCTTTGTGCTGTGAGTAGGCTGTAAGTGTCAGGGCTCTGAGCCAAAGCTGCACAGTATAAAGGCACCTAGGGTCACAGAGCAGGCAGTGACAGAACTCCTTACTAGTCTGGGTGAAACCCCAAAGTGTCACGCCATATACAACTCTTATTTAAAACAACTTTGAGAAGGAATGCCTGGAGATTAGCATCTACTGTGTGAGTCTGAAGTCAGGCTATTAGTTCTGTATTTTTGAAACACCAGCATGAGGTGAATCAGATGACTGCTGTACAGGCACACCCCAGTTTTAATAAGCCACTGCATCAACATGGGGAGAACCCATGTTATCCACCATTAAATATCCATTAAGGATCCTAATTCTTACCATCCAGTCTATGTGAAATCAGGTGAGCTATATTTATTGAACTTGATATTCAGCTTGCTCCACTCACGCACTGCTAGGAAAGAGAAAAGTTAGTGATCAGCAGGTTAGTGCTAGTGCCTTGAAGAAAGTTCACAACCATTTGCCTTCCAATAGCACGTATACAAACAGAAATGCATGTCAGTTTGCTTAAGAAGAATGAACATTTTTCATTTAGTATTTAAAATATTTAAGGGCGGAATTTTAAGGGAGTCAGGCATTCATCCCTCATTGAGTATCCTTGGGATTTATGCTTTTAAACCCCCTTAGCACTTTTGAAAGTCTCCCCTTAAATGTCCTTAAAAGACTTCCCTAACCCATTTTAACCAACCAGAGCTAAAGCATGATAATGAACGAGATGGGGCTCAGCTATTGTAAGATCAATAACTAAGACAATAATGTAGGGTTTAGTTGTACTTTGTTGGCACAGTCTTATGTTAGGAATGGTGCAGCCATATTGCCCCAGGGGAAAACTATGAGCTTGCATGGGGCACATGTCATCTGCAACATCCCTTTGTGGGGAACAGCTTCTATATCTCTCATGCAGTACTGACTGGTACATAGAAGTGTGGGGAAGAGAGCCATGGTCCCCCTTCACTCTCTGTCTGGGATGGGGGTGATGGTGTTGCAGTGAGGTAAAGTAGGATGCAACTTCTCTTCTGCTAAAAGGACTTGCAATCAGCCAACCAAGAAATGAGTGGTTTTGGCCAGGGAATGCGTGGTCAAGGCAGGTGACAAATGTGCTTGTTTGGAAATCCCTTTTAGGGCAAGATTTCAAAATTTTCTGATTTAATTTTGCTTGGTCATTTTTGTTTCCAGCTTTTGTTCCCTCCTTCTCTCTTTTTTTCCCTTCCCCAACCTCTTTTTTTTTTTTTTCCCAGTGGGAAAAATGGAAAGAGAGAGGAAAAAAGAGAGGGGAAAGCTTAAAATAAAACCCAATACCCTCTTTCCCCCAAATTTATTTATTTTTAAATCACAAAATTTAAAAAACAATTTTCAACCAAAAAATTGTGTTTGTAAAAAGGCTATTTTTCACCATAAAAGAGGTTCAAATGAAAACGTTTGACCACCTCTATTTATAAAGGTCTCTCTGATCTCAGGGTATTGTATGTATTGAGACATTACCTCTAATCATAATTATGCTCCCAGACAGAGACAATGTGGAATAGCTGCAGAACTTATCATACTGTATTCCCTCACACTACTGTATGCCTGTCCTGCAGGTGCTTCTATTTTTGATGATATATACCTCACTTCCCCCTTTTAAGCTTACTAATTTCCTTTTGAGACTTGAAACACGCCAAACTTTCCTTCATGGTGGTTTGATAGCCAATGAAAAGCTATACAAATCTGTCTTGCCCATCACTAAGGCACTTGCTTGTGATCAGCTTGCACATAGGGTGGTGTGCAATCAATTATTTGTCTGAAGAATATCAGATCATCCAGTCTTAATTATGAGGTTTGACCTCCTCAGGGAAAATTTAGCTGCAAAAGAAGAAGGAGAAAAGGAGGGAAGAAAATAGGAGTCTAGTGTTTATGGAGTGGCTACGATATGAAACAGACACCCAAGAATTACAACATGTGCTACTGTTGGGCTGCCCTTCCTGATAACCCAAAGCCCACACAATAATTCTTCAAGCTGTAATATACTCATTGGAGCTGATAGTTACTACAACTCTGATAGCTTCAGAAACTAGACTTTTTACTCTTAAAAATAAAGTGTTTAAATATAATCAGTTAAAATAATTTTAAAATAGTTTTTAAAGTGTCTTTAAAATACAATGTTATGTTCTGCTCAACAAAAATTACAATGTGGATTTGACAGAATATTGCAAAACAACATGGGCATTTGTTCAAATAAAGGCCAAGGATTTTCTTTAACAATATTTACAGTCTCTTTTGTTTGCTTTTTTGTGAACACTCATGTGAGCAAAACGAGAATGTCTGCAGAAGGAAAATGTGTCATGAATATGTAAGCGAGTATATAATTGTGTCAGAAGCCTTCTTGCAGCCATCTTGAACATTTTTTTTTTTGTGTGTGGGTTTGGGAGTCATCCAGAGAGCAGAAACAATACCATGTGTCTTAGGTGACCAATCACGAAGCACAAACTGCAAATTTTAAATAGTGTGTACCTAAAAATAATATTCAATACAAAAAGTTTGCGAATCCATAGACTGAACTATTCTAATATAAACATTCACTGAATAATTGTGGATTTTATTTTTTTAATTGAAGATTGATGAAAGATAATCTCTAATCAGAAATGAGCTAAATTCATTAACTACATTTTGTACAATTACTTTACTAAACTCTTCCTTTCCAGAGAGATCTTCAGTTGTCAATCTCTAAAAAAGTTTGCATAGAGTTAACAACACGCATCTCTTAAAATGCTCCAGTTTACATTAACACCCAAAATTTTAGATGCTTCTCCAAATTTTTATCATACTATTTGATCCTAATGAGCCAAAGTTTACTCTCAGTTACCCTAATGAAAGTTTGTAGTAACTCTATTTCCATGAGGTACATGAAAATAGAATTCAGCCCATTGTGGCTGCAAAATTAACTTTACAATCTGACATATAATGGAGCAATCCTTTACATATCAGCTTTGTCTACTCATTTTATCAGACTTAACTGTGATATTCCTTGGTCATAATAATAAAAAAAAAGGCACAGGCTAAAATCACTCAGGGTTTGCTCTCCCAGTGGCAGAGAGCCCTTGGTGCTGGAAAGTCTGCCCGGAGATGGGCAGAGTTGTGGTACTACAAAGACCTGCAGGCAGTTAACACAGCTTCTGATATATGTGGCACTGACTCGTGAGGGGAATGTGGCCAGAACAACTATGGGATGTGCTAATTTAACACTGATCTCCACTGCAGATTTTATTTCATCTTGAACCAGAACCATCAGAAAACATCAAGAAAGTCTATGCTCATGTTATTTATGCCCTGATCAGAAGCAGGAAGCACTACAAACTTTATCAAGTGTACAGTCCAGTTTCCTAACCAAATTGATTCATAAAAGTTTAGATAAGCTTCAGATATTTTTGGATGTTTATGTAAATCAAAACAAACCTCTGAGCCATTTGAAATTCTCCCAATGCTATTTATGGATGCATTTCTTTACAAGGACACAGATATTGTATCCTTTATTCATGTCTCCCTATCCCATCATTAAAAATGACTCATTTTGAAATTTTTTTTTAAAATACCAGTTCAGCTACATCTTCCTCTTTCTCTTCTTTTGACTTTATTTTTAGTCTTTCCAGGAAATCATTCTGAAAACAAGAAATATTGTATATCCCTCTACAACAGCTTTCATTCTACCATTGGCACAGAATATCTAGCTGTTTACAGTAGAAACTCTTGCATATAGCTAGCAATTTAACAGACTGTTTGTATCTCTGTCCTTTGCGGGGAGGGCTAGTGTTTCAATTCTCAGTATTTGGTAGGTTCACAAATTCTTATTCTTCTATTCTGAAAAGTGTTATAGAAGCTTCTTTGTGCAAACTAAAGGTCATAATGTCCCTGGCCGAAAGAGCATACAGTCTAAATCACAACAAAACACTGTGTTGGAAATGAAACTGGAGAGAGAAGGTCCTAATGGACTGGTAGATTGCATTACAAGGAATGGCATGTCTACAGCATAGGTGAAAATGATTTTAGATGGAACTGGTAGAAAATTTGCTAACTCAATATTTTTCCACCAGAAAATACTATTTTGTGAAATTGAAATGTTCTTGTTCTGATTCAAACCAAAACTATATATTGAAATCATGCAATTTCCAATTAAAAGAAATTCTGGTTCTCGCACATCTCTAGTTCTCACATTTTCTTTAGGTGTGTTAAAAATATTTAAACCACCCAATGTATTATTGGGGGCGGGGGAGAGAATTGTGTTGGTGGACTCATTTCTTGTGGGGGTTATGGCTAGAATTTGAATGGTAGGCATGTAGTGGCCTGGGGATCAAATTCAGAGAGGGCATTTCATACACAGTGAATATTGGCCAAGTGTATCCAACCCCAGAGAGGATAAAAAGGTACCATAATATGGCAAAATCAAATGTAGTAAGGGGGCAAAATGTTGGCCCTGTCTCTGGAAAGCATCTTCAATCACAAAAACAATTCAGTATGTGTTTAGGTCCCATTGAAGTGAATGGGACTTAAACAAAAGTTTAAAATTAAAAACATGTTTAACTTTGGTCCAGAATTAGGGTCTTAGTGTTTTGGGTGATTTTTTGCTACAGCTTTATTTTTCAGAGCGTTCAGATCATTTTTATGTCCTGTAAACATTATCTGCTTCTAAACATAGATTGGAGGTTCTGGAGTATTTTATTTTCAATCCCTTGAGTCAAAATGTCTTGCAATTAATAAGTGTTTATTCCCTTTAAAGAAAAAAATCTAGCTTTTCCTTATCTTTTTCCAAAAACAGACAACAAAAATGTAGTTCAGCCTTTTTATTTTCCTGCCCTCTATATCCGAGCGTACATAGTGTGACCCAAAGTGAAATACTGCCAAAGGAAAGGGTGAAAACAATGGACTGTTGTGAAAATGGTCTTTTCATTGGTTAGTTTAGATGGGGAAAATGCTCATCACAGAAAGATTCAGGTTAAGAATCCACTCTGCAGATCATCTTTCTGCAGCTGATTATGAAATATAGAATAACAAGAGAACAGACCACACTGTGAGTCAATGATGCAGTGCTATGTTCATGTTTCACTGCATCTCCAATGGGGAGTTTATATCTCTGATAATGATTCATGGACTGACATTGGAGACAATATTCATATCATGAATCTCTGTGAGATGATGCCTCTGAGATTCTTACTTTTAAGGCCTGATCTTGGGAGGTGGTAAGCACTCTCATCTTCTGTGATTCAATGGGAGTTGTGGATGCACAATAGCTCACAGGATTGAGTCTGTAATCATCATTGCCTCCGAAATCAATATATTGATAACTGCAGTAAAATAGTACAGTGTCACCAAGCCTGGTTTATTTTTTCGTAGAAATCTAGATAAAGACTTTTGGAGTTTATTTTCTTGTGATCCCACCCCGTGACCCTTGCATGAAATATAGGAAAACAAAATGATGCAATACCAATATTTTTCATTGAACATGTGCATTTTCATATCTTTTTGTGTGACAACCATCTCAGAAATAGGTTCATTTTTTTTTAAATATAGGCCCATTACAACAGGAAAAGAGCATGATTCTGACAAATACTTTAGTAAAAAAAATTAATAGTAAAATTTGGACTCATATTTTAGTTCAAAATGAAAAAAATCAAGTAATTTTACATTTTGGTATGAATATTGTTCATGCCTCTATCTATGCTGTTAACAATTTACACAGTTAAGTATCAAAAGGTCTATAGCTTACAGAATGATTGAAGTACAAGCAACAAATTCCTCCTTCACTAATGCTTAATCACTAACAAACATCAGAACTGGATGTGTCACTTTCTTCTCAGGAACATGTGTCAAGATTACTGTCTAATTTTTTTTTTATACCACAATGATTTTTTTTTCCTCTTGGCAGATCAGATGGGATCCATTAATATGCATTTCCACGCATTAACATGTTAATATTCTAAGGTTAAATGTAGATAAGGAAGGCTCTGGGGTGAAAAAACGTCCTCCAGCCATTCAGACTTTCAGCAATGATCTGTTTTTCTTTCCTTTTCCAAACACATTTCTAAGATTTTGTCTTCCTAAAATAGCATAAAATAACCCCTGAAGAAAAGCAGAGTATAAAGGCATGAAAAAAATGAAGAAAAAACACATGCATACAAATCAGTTCAAGTACCAGCCAAATATTAGAGCTGTCACAAGCTTCCTTTCAGATGTTTGATCAAGCCAAGGCATCATTGCTCTGCTAATGCTTCTTTGCTTTTATTTATTTATTTTTAAAGAAGATTTTCATCTTCCAAGCCCTCTTTTGAACTGTTACATGTTAAGGCTCCAATCCTGCAATGAGCTCCATTTAGTGACTAGGTGTTTGCCTATGTGTAGCTCATTGCAGGAGTGGTCTTGAAAGTTTTCTCCTGAACCTCAAAAACTGAAAATTAAATATAAGC
This sequence comes from Trachemys scripta elegans, assembly GCF_013100865.1. Taxonomy (NCBI): domain Eukaryota; kingdom Metazoa; phylum Chordata; order Testudines; family Emydidae; genus Trachemys; species Trachemys scripta. Next base: position 41,482,926 of record NC_048302.1, on the reverse strand, counting down.
CAACTAATATCCAATATAATGTGATTCTGAACAAAGTCGAGTTCAGACAAAATAGGATACGTTTAAATTCAGACTATATAGGATAGCATTGTGCTTGGCACAAAACCACCCAAGAGGTGGGAATGAAGTAAAAAAAAAAAAAAAGAAACAACAGACAGCAGGAGCTAAATTCTTTGCTGGCAAAATTCTATGGAAGGCAATGAAGTTACAACAGTAGAGAATTTGACTCCTGATTTTTAGCTCTTCCCTCTAGAGGCAACAAAGGGCAAGTATGAACTCTTTTTCCTAACTACATTTGTAGTCATTGTGAAAGTGAAAAGCTTCTTCAAGCAGAAGCACAAGGCTGGCATGGTGGAGAATAAGGACAGTTTAATTTCCTTCTCACATCTCTGTCAATATGCTTAAAACTTGATCAACGGAATCTCTGCCTTCTGGTCCTGGACCTCACGTTGGGGTATATAGATCCCAAAACAAGATAGCCAGGAAAGTGTTAATAGATGAACCAATTATCCTTCCAGCTGCCATTAAGGGGGTCAATTAGCTATAGCTAGTATAAAGGCTGCAGCTCAGACATAGGCTGCTTTTAGAGAGGCTGAGAGTAAGGTGGGAAGAAGCCCCATGAGGATACAGAACTCTAGGGCAGGAATAGTGGAGTTTGTGGCCCTCTGAGAGATGTGGACAAAAAGGGAAAAGGTAGGAGAAGCCCAGGGAAGCAATGAGGGATTATAAGGAGTGGTCATTAGCTGAGTAATTTAGAGTCCTTGGGCTGGAATCCTCAAGAGAGAGTGGGGTTTGGTTCCCCTCCCCCAGCAAAAAAGGGAAAGATGGGCCTTAGGACTAAAAGAGGCAGAGACTGACGAATCCCTTGTGGAAACTGAAGACCTAACATAAAGACCATTAGACTTTGGGGTTTTGTGTCTGGACTCTTCTGATACCCTGGAAGAAGACAGAATTGGAAAGTATATGCCCAGAGGACCAGGCCACAGAAGGCATAGACTGCTACAGTACCAGAATGACATGATGGGAGCACTAGAACAGAACTTTTGGTACTCTGTGTCCTGGCATGAGGGGCTGGGGCTCTGGCAGTGAGTTTGCCCTATGACAGGCCTCTTTGGGGCATAGACTGAATATTATGCCAAATTGTAGTGGGGATCATTGGGCTTATGAGCAGTCATTCCCTCCATTCACAGATATCCCAAGGTAGTGACTGTCTCTTAATATCTGCCTGTATATCATCTCTCACAATAGATCCTCTGGGCACCATTGCACTGTAAATGTTAAATAATACTAAATTTCTCCCTATCCACGTGCAAGTGAAAGATCAGCAGGTTCTACACCCTTCTGCCCAAGGACTTGCAGAGGGGTTTTATGTTGGTCCAGAGAGCCCAGGATGGGGTGGGATGGAGGGGAAAGGTGATACTACAAGTAAAGGGGGTGAAGGCCAGGGAAAGTTCACTGCTCTTTCTTGAGAGAAGCCTGTGCCTCCTGGGGAATCTTCCAAAAAGTTAATGCAGGCTGAGTCTTTGTTAGCTTGTGTTTGAGGTAACTTCTGTGCTTTGGAACCATCCCTTAAAGATGGCTCAGTAGTAGGGGGCAGAGGCAGCTGTAGGCAGGAAGTATGTCGTCGTTTTTGTTGAACTGCGTGAGCACAGAATTCCAAGTCTGTGTGGAGGGTAGTGCCTTGCCTCTGAGATCCATGTAGGTTGCAGGTCACATCTTTCCCATTTTGTGGAGCAAGGTCAACGTGCCCACCTCAATGGAAGTGTGCGGGGAAACCTCAGTGAGGAGAACCTAGCAGAATATTCCTTCCCCCATGGACTGTCTATTTTGGTGGTTTTGGGATACACACAAATCTGGAGTATGATGAAACCACCAGATGCATTTTCACTGTGACCTAAGCAAGCTAGGATTTGAACCCAAGTCTCCAGAGGTAAAAGGCTACTAAACTAATCTGCCATGTCACTCAGTCACACTTCTTACAATGTTTCATTTTTGTAATACTATTTTATTGCCAGCTTTTAAAAAACAGATATATATAGTTACACAACTTTAAAACTAAACACCTGATACATAATCCTCCAGAGGGAGAATAGAAAGGGAATAACTATATCCATTTTAGCACAGTCAAAACATTTCCTTGAACAGTTTTTTTTCCACTTGTCACCTGCTGTCAGCAATCTTGTTTGAATATGGATAATAAGACTAAAACAGAAGGCAAAAAAGGAAAGAGGAACAAAATAAAGACACTTCTGAAAAAAGAATCTAAACCCTTTTCAAGAGACTTCCATGAGCTCCACGAAGTCCACTTGTTCTTTCAAAAGGCCATTACTTGGTGTTTTTGCTTAAGAACATACATAAGAACGGCCGTACTGGGTCAGACCAAAGGTCCATCTAGCCCAGTATCCTGTCTACCGACAGTGGCCAATGCCAGGTGTCGCAGAGGGAGTTAATCTAACAGGATGATCAAGTGATCTCTCTCCTGCCATCCATCTCCACCCTCTGACAAACAGAGTCTAGGGACACCATTCCTTACCCATCCTGGCTAATAGCCATTAATGCACTTAACCTCCATGAATTTATCCAGTTCTCTTTTAATCTTAGTAGAAAAGGTGACCATATCGCCTCATTTTACCTGAATATGATAAAAGAAGCCTCTGCCATAACCCCATCCCCTTCTCCCATGGTGGGAATTGTATCACATTGTGTACAATAGAATGTCCATTACCTATTCTTCATGATTCAATATGTGACACGTCCCCTTTCCTGCAAGTTAACACGTTGCTGCGTGCTTGGTGTGGTATTCTGCAACCCAGAGGGTAAAAACATTAATGATGGGCAAGCCTCAAAGTTGTGATGTTTTGATTAAGTCCCAAGACATTCAGGGATCTGGTCCTCAGCTTATGTAATTTGGCCACTTATTTAGGTGCCTAACAATGGGTTTAAGTGTCTAAATTTACACACACAAGTTTGAAATTTTCATTTATTTTCCTTTATGTAATATCATCTAAACAGGGCTGAGCATAAATGAATAGAATAAAACTTTGTTGTGAATGGTGCTTGAGTTTACTTTGACTAGAGAACATAGATGTATACTGGGGGCCAGACTGTGATACCATTAACCATGCTGACTTGCTGAGTAGTACCTTCTTCTGTGTAAAGTCCTCTCTGAGGGCCGGAAAGTCTGCTCTTGGAGGAAGGTGCTAGAAATCTGGCCCAGGAACATGTCTGAGTAGCTAACAGTCCAGGAAATTTTATACTTATAAGTAATGAGACTCTAGGTTTAAAATAATATGAGATTCCAGCAGCCTTTGTATTATTTAATTAGGCTGTATGCAATATAGGATATGGCAATCCATTTGATGACCTTTCATTTTAAATGGCCATTAATTAATGCATAATTAATCCCAGCATTAGTCAGCGGCACCACATATGTTTTACGTGAAAACAGCATTAATTGATTATTGCTCCATGTTAGACTTGATTGTTGATTAAATACCTACAGTACCTGGAAGGTTTCCAGACTATCTTAATAATGTGTTTGTTAATACAATAAAGATTTGTTTAGTGCTACAATTTACTTACATTTTATGTCTGATTATTCAAGTAAACCTGTCTTATAAGGCCAGGATCTGATTTCTGATAGAAGCTTAGATTTTGTTATGGAAGAAAGACACTTGACCATAAACACTGGTTTGATACCATCGGGCCTGATCCAAAGACCAGTGTACTCAGTCAGAGTCTTTTCAATGACATAAGTGGACTTTGGATCACACCCCTAGGGAGCAAGGTTAAACATCTTACAGCACAGAGACAGAAATACTGGAGTTAGACTGATCCTTTTATGTGTGCACAAGAAAGGGAATCATGCTAAGAGATTTTCCCCTATTGCTTGAGCTGCACAAGCATCAGACACATTTGTGTTCTTTGTGCTTTGAGGAATGCAGGAATTGCTCCTCTGTGTGCCCTGAAGGGCACACCCCCCCAAACAGACACTGCCCTGTTACACAAGCTCATGGAGTGTGGAGAGCAAGGCAGACTAACCAACTACCACTCATTGCCAAAGTGCACTGGAAAGATCAGGCAGGACTGTGCTCCCTTGAGCCAGTCCTTCACAAGCTCTGCTGAGATGGTGTAGGACACCCAACATGTGCTAATGCCCTAAAGGGGTGGATCCTACTTCCGTTGAAGTCAGTGAAAAGATATCCCTGGACTTCAATTGGCGTTAGATCAGGGCCTAATGGAACAATTTTATTATTTAGTGGTGGCTATTTATATCACCATAGCCAAGTCATAGACCATGACCCCATTATGCGAAGCACTGTACAAGCAAAAACTAAAAGAGTCCCTGTACATTTTGGTGCTCAGAATGGTATATGTGACAGGTTGGATCCCTTGGGAAGCCCCCTGATGTGCTGAAATACCAATGAGTCTACCTGTTCTGCCAGCATGGCCCCCCTTTAACCTGTCTTGCTGAGCCAGACTCTTAAGACCTCCTCTAACACACACACAGGCAGGTCCACATCCAGCTGCAGATCAGTTCTGGGAAGACTCAGCTTAAGAGACTTGCTCCAGCACTCAGATGTCCACCTCCCTTGGAGTGCAGACCCAAAGATATATTATGAAACCCCCCCACCCAATGTGGAGAGAGGTGTGCACACTTCTTCCCCCCCACACACACACACCTTAGAAATTACAGAAACTGGGTTTAATAAACAAAACCAATTTTATTAACTATAAAAGGCAGATTAAGTGGTAAAAGGGGTAACAAACAGAACAAAGCAGATTACTAAGCAAATAAAATCAAACACGCAAACTAAGCTGGTTTTACTAAAGAAATGGGTTACAAATAGTATTTCTCACTCTAGATACTCTTGCAGGCAGTTTTCAAAGCTTCTGTGGTATGGAAAGTCCATAGGAAGGCCAAGCTTTTCACAGTTCATTGTCCTTGTGTCTGGCTTTTCAATTGTTGTACCTGAAGTGTTAGCAATGAGCATCACCCAAAGTAGCGTGGTTGAAATACAGATACATAGTCAATTTCAGATAAAGAAATGATACAGTCATACACACTGGATAATCACATTCAGTAAATCATAACCTTTCCAATGATATCTCACATGAGCCATCTTGCATAAAGTATATCATCTCAGTTATGTCATATTCATATCATAAGCATATTTTCATAAAGAATATGGAATGCAATGTCACAGTATATATTGATGATGATAGCTGTAGCTTGAATTTCAATTAGAACTACCTGGTAAAACTCCTATTTTACTGCAAAAAAATGTTCACAGTAAAACTGAAAGTTACATTGGTAATGGTTGTCAGTTTATTCTGTAGGATTTAAGTTTACTCAGAATCCCTGAATTTCATGAAATCACCAGTAATCTGTGTTTTTGTCTTTTCAATCTCCTTCTCACCAGAGACAAAAAATATGCAAAACTAGATACTGAAAGTGTGAGTGTTTCCAAGGCTTTATATATATATATATATATATATATATAGAAAGAGAAAGAAAGAAAGAAAAAGGCTAAAGAGCATGCCTTCCACTTTACACACACATCCTTTAACACAGTTTTTGTGCTAGTAGAAGGTCAATTTTTTTTTCTCTCTGAGCACATTTCAGCTATTATGATGGACAAATATTCACAAAGCATAGTAACTAGTTTTGCTGGAAACTCTGGATGCAAGGAGTTATATTATGGGATGAATTTGGCATGGTAACTTAAAATGGATTTAAAAGTGGCACATCCTGATTGTGTTTTTAATGAAGGAAATGACTTGACTGATTGTTTCTAAGAGAGGAAAACTCGTTAGTGAGAATCAATATATTAGTGCTTAAATCAGAGAGTTGGTGAGAAGCAGAGCGGTGACTTATGAACCACTTTGGGCTGTAATGTTTGCAAGGGTGTGCACTGAGAAGGCTAATATGAAAAGGAGGTGAAAGAAAGGGACCTATCATTTTTGCAGAAGACATATTTCTTTAGTAAAAATGATATATTTTTCTTTGTATTCACCATGAGCAAAGTCAGACAACAAAGGAGAAGTGGTGGAGTGGCAGAAGGTCAGAGACACTAGAAGCAACAGAGGGAGATAGAAGAGAAAGATTGAGACTAAAGGATATCACACTCATAACAGCAATCTCTCTCTATGCTCCAATTTGGCAATTTGGAGTTGGAGTGTAATAGTGAGGTGAGTGAAGTTGCAAGAGCAGAAACAGGGACTGAGACTTGCAATAGCAGTCTTAAATAGAAAGGAGCCAGAAGCCACACAGATCAAATAAGGATGTTTACTGGGTGCTTAAGAACTGAGGGGAGGATTTGTGTTGAATTAAAAATATCATCTTCTTCCTCCATCCAGGACTGAGTATGTCATGTTTCTTTAGCCCTGCACACTCAGCCTGGGATCTCAAAGTCAAATGATATCTTGCGTTATTTAAGTTATAGAACTGGATTCACCAGGTCTGGCTGAAAATAATCCACTGAAACTGTTTTAATGGAAAATTGGATGCTTGACAAGACTTATTTTTTTTTACCAGAAGTATCTGTTTTCCTCAGAAAATTTCAACTTTTTTTCAGAGTTGGGTAGGGTTTTTTTGGACAAATTGAAATATTTCAGTTCAGAGATGCTATCATAGTGCCTTATGAGAGTTGTAGTTCAGGTATCTCATGCCCTCATTTCTGTCTATGGACTGGGCTCCCCAGTTAAACTGCATCTTCCATGCTACACTGTAGCCAAAGACTCCCATGACTCATCGCTGTGACTCACTGCAAAGGCAGACACGGTGCCTCAGAGGAGATGTAGTCTGGCTAGGGAGCCCAATCCGTAGAGGAGAATGAGGCATCTAATGGCAACTTCCAGGAGGTACCACTGGAATACAATGAATCAAATATTTTTGGACTTTGAGTTTTCACAAAAATATTACTTCTGGCTCATTTTCTATCAAAAATCCCATTTTTCCAGATAGCTCTAATTAATTATTCTGTTAAAGATACATGAGCCATATTAGACTAAAACTCCCTGATAGCCATTGCAGTGAAAAGTAGAATAAAAAAAAATCTATTGAACACACAAGAAACTAGGATTTGTATTTGAACACATGCATTTGGAAAACATTTTTTTTATTAATTATGCTGGAATCCAAGCAGACTGCACCATTGTGGTCACAAACCCATCTTCTGTATCAATATCTAAAACACACTCTAACAGGATGGGAATGTCACTATAGTTTGACTTGTTGGGAGAGACTGATTCAAGACTAATAGGTCTTTCCATCTCTAACTTTTATGACCCTATTTCTAGAGTGATTTTTTATTTAATAATAGGCACATTAAAATGAATGAGGTACCTGGGCTCTCAATGAACCTGTACTGACCCAAATTAATAAGTCCTTGAGCTCCTTGGCTGAAAGGTACTACAGTTACAAAGTATTAAGACTGTGACTATTATTTATATAGCCCTTTGACAGAATTCTGCAAATACCTAAATGGCAAAGCTGCTAATGACTTTATCTTCCTCTGAGGCTCTGAGCTCCCATTTAAGATAAAGCCTAAAAATGGTCTGACTCCTATTGTCTATATCAGGAGAGGAATCAAATCATATTTAAAGAATATTTATGGACTTTGACATCATCTTCAATAGTGTTGATAGGGTGACAATGAGCAAGGAGACTGTACTAATAATAAAACAGATTCAGATGTGGTTGTGAAATAATGACGTGTCCTAAGGAAATGAGAAGGGAGCCCGAGGGGGATCCATTGGCCTAACCATTTAAAAATCAGTCTTTAAAATAAAAATGTGATTTGTTTTTTCAAATGTTTTAAACAGTTATGATGAACTCAATTAAGGGGGATATGCAGGTGGATATAATTACACAATTTACTCTTGAAGAGCATGAAAGGCCACACACAGCAGATGAAACACCTCCTTTGCCCAATTGCCTTCTCCAAGGCTAATGGCCAGGGAGCAGATAGAGAATGGGTGGAGCCTTGATTTCATCACCTCCTCAAAGATGCACGCTACTTAATATAAGGCAATGTGTGCTTAATTGTCATAAGTGGTGCCATAACATCTAAATGGGATGCAAGATTTCCTTCTATGCTCCCCTGTGATGCGGAGAGAAGAAGGGATGAGGAGTTCTGGGGGCAAATCCTTGTTCAGTCCTACCTCTAGTAAGTGTCCAACAGTGAAGAATACTGACTCTAGGAAAGAAAGAGGAATGAATGATTTAGTTAATTATACTATTAAGCAGGATTTCTCAGTCTAGTATCCCATCTATTCCCAACGCCCTTCCTCACTCTTTTCTTGTTCTTTCCAAAACCCCATTCTGCTGCTATTAATATAGAAGGGTCAAATTCAGACCTAGTGTAAATAAGTGAAATTCAATTTAACTTACTTTCAGCTCAAGGTCTGAATATAGGACAAAGAATGCAGCAATGATCCATAAAATGAATGCAAGATACTTTAAAAAGCTGTTGGATAAATTCCTTTAAAGTTAAATGACTGTCTATAATTGTAGTGCGGTGATTCAGCATTTCTGATGTAAATAGTATTCAGCAATAAAAGTTAAGTAAGACCAAATATGAGTGGAACTTTTGAATGTTTTCTCAGAATGAGGGACTCTTAAGAGATATGACATTTAAGTAATTAGAGTTGCACTCATTTGCACTAGAGCTGAGGCTGGCAGAGGAAAAGGGAAATAAAATGCAATGTGTCAGTTTCACTTGAGCAGCAGGAAACAAGAAATGAGTTTTAGACTAAAGGCCAGATTCTGCCACCCTTACTGAAATATGAATAGTCATTATTTAATGTAACACCTACAGGCCCTGAACAGCATCCCTTGCCACTGGACTATGGGATGTTCTGATGTGTGTTTTTCTCAATTTCTCCCATTCAACCTGTTCCACCTATGTATAAATTAAATATGCATAGGGCCAGAAAGAGTGGGAGAACGACACTATAGTCCAGTGACTAGGGTAATTATCTGAGAAATGAGAAACCTGTATTCAAATCCCTTTGCTACATCAGGCACAGAGGGGAAAAGGGTCTGCCACATCCCAGGTGAATCCCCTAACTAAAGAGCTAAAGATTATAAGCAAGGCTACCACTGCCTCCCCTTTTTTCTGTAGAGTTAGGCCTGCTCTGAGTACTCCTACCTGATTGGGCCCTACAGACAAGACAGGTGAGGTAATACCTAGTTTCACCTAGTGTGAGGATCCCTCAGGGGCTTAGGTATGAGAGATACTACCAGACACCTAGACTACGGCAGCAGAGCACATGCCCAGAGGTGGAAACTTAGGCACCTCGGGGATTCCAACAGTGGAAGTTTAGGTGCCTCCAGGGTTGGGTGGCAGCTGAGCAGGGTTTTTGAGGCTCCTAGGTTGCCTAAGTCCTTTTGTGGTTCTGGGCCTTCCTGATCTTGGGTTACAGATTATTAAAACACCAGTCAAATGCCAAATGCTATGGCAGTGAGTGAATGGAAAAAGATCATGGTCTCAATTTTCAAATATGGATTTTGTGTGCCTTAATGCTGAACACTGATCCTCTGAAAATCAAGTGCCTTTAAGCTGTCTAAAGGTGGGCACCCAAAAATCATTTATTATTTTAAAAAATGTAAGTCTATACTAGGCTTTTGCAATACAAAATAAGAAACGGGAATGGCATTTCATCACAATACTTAGCATGAAATCTATACAGGACAAGCCAGAGAACCTATAGGACATACAGAATTTACCTTCTAGTCCTCTAAAAGCTCTACTCCTTCCCCCATAGAAAAAGGACTTAAATATCTCTAAATAATGGGGATACTAGCATGAAATTATTTCTTCCATTATCTTCTACAGTTTGTCAGACTTTTTGGAAAAGACATACATGGCACTTTTCAATGCTCGAATGTTTGTTTTGTCATTTAATTTATTTATAGTAATTGGAAAATATAATTTTCATATTTGGATTCCAATCATACCTGCCATGCATAATAAAAACTGAACATTCATTTCACAAAATAAATCAAACTCCAATTGGAGCCATGTTTTTATACATGACTGAATTCTCAGCATTTCCACTCCTTTAAATGTTTTTTTAAAAAATCAGTCTCTCGCTTTGGGAATTTGTTCTTAGTTACAACAGCTTCCTGGAAGGAGGGACAGCATGTTCCTTTAAATACAGTATTACTGTATTTGTACAGTGTTACAGTGTTGTGTAACACACAATTAAGTGTGAAACAATTGCTCCAGTGTATGCAAACCAAAAAGTAATGTGTCTATGCCATAATGTGCATTATTGTTAGCATTCTTGCCCACAATATCAAACAGCTACCTTAAAAAAAAAATCCATTGACTAAGTTCAAGAGCTGGTTTTGTTTGGTGGACTTCAGTAAAATTAAACAAACAACACACAAGCAGGGAATTCACAGAATCATGCAGTTCTAGTTAAAGGACTTATTTCAGAGTAGCAGCCGTGTTAATCTGTATCCGCAAAAAGAACAGGAGTACTATTTGTTAGTCTCTAAGGTGCCACAAGTACTCCTGTTCTTTTTAAAGGACTTAGTGTGATTGCGCAAAGCAGCTTGGCTGATAGGGCCTTCTGCAAGGACTCCTTCATAACCGGGAGGATCAATTGTGTTCCATGAACCTTGAAGTTGGAAGCCTCTGAATAGTTCTTGACAACAGAGACTGTAATGGCTCTGTAGGACGTGTCAGAGTTTGTGTCAAGAACCGAGCTACTACAGAGTGCTCAAACGGTCTTGGTTGGCAACATTGACCATAATATGAAAGTTTATCTATCTGGATATGCATGCTAAACCATAAGATCTTCAAGGGAGCTGTTATGGTATATCATGTTATTAATTGTTATTTATTCTATACTGCTTGTTTGTTTAGCCCTGACAGTGTGTGCTTTGCTCTGTCCAAGACACAGAAGTCAGCACAGGTCCTGCCCCAATATGCTTAGAATGAGTATGATTCTGCTCGATGCTAAGTGCTGCTAATACCCAGTGAAGTGATTGGGAGTTGTGATTGTCCAGAATCTCAAATGATTGGGATCTAAAACATGATTTTAACAAAGAGGAATGTGACACTGGTGTGGAAGCAGAGAAAGAACTGACAGGAAGGGGATGCAATGCATGACAGTTTGTTCGCAAGAGTCAGGCTAACTGTAACCCTAATAACGCGAGATTTGTAGAAGCGAGGAATGTGTGAGGCGAGTGGGAAAGAACTGTGTGAGAAGTTGTTGCGACCTTGTGTAGATAATATGGAATGAGCAAAACAAGATATCAGAATGACCTATGTATAAACAAAATGCAGCTGTTGCTCATTATTGTCTGTAACAAAAGGTATAAATGCTTGCTGTAATTGTTTACCTGTTGAGAGACCTGTTTAGCTCTCTCCCTCTATGCAATTGATAGAGAGAAAATAAACTATCTGACTTACTGTACCCAAACAAAAAAACGAGAACTCTGTTATTCTCCGACACTGGGAAAAGGTAGAGAACACAAGAAAGTTACTATTGATACAACAACAGAAGATTAAGAAGATGGCAGACTAGCACAATGGGAATCATTAACCATGGTGTTCAGAAACTAATAGTAACATATATTCAAAATGTTGCCTAAATTTTGCACTTTATCCTAAGCATATCACAAGCTTGTACTGAGCAATATGGAAGTTTGTGAGTCTCTGAGTTTGAATCAAAGCTGGGTACTTTAAAGGCTCTTTACCCTGCATTTTGTCCATCACTGGGCATTAAGCCAGCTTAGGTGGCCATAAACTTTTACTTATATTACATGTGCATGTAATATAAGTAAAAGCTTTTATGGCCTACCAGGTCAATAAGAAAATCATTTAGGCTGACATTACACCTCTAAAAGCCTGATCCAAAGCCCATTGAAATCAATGGAAAGCCTGCTCTTGACTTCAGTGGGCTATGGATCATGTCCTAAGTCATCCAATTCCATTATATCCAATTAGGTGAATGCATCGTATTCCATACCGTTTGTGCTATATTTGGTGCCAGTGGGGTGGTTACAGGTGAAATATCAGCAATATTCATCTGTGTCACAGTTTTGATATTAAATAAATTTAGCTGTATATGTTAAACTACAATCTATAGATATATTTTAAAAAGATGATGAACGGAACAGGAAGGAAAATCTTGTAGAAGGTAGAAGCACAATGTTGAGCTGTGTGTATTTGTCAAGAGGTGCAATGCTGAAGAATCCTCCTCTCTTTACAGGTAATTTTGAGTCCACAGTGGCAGTGTTCGTATTGGATACTATTCTTCCATGGCTGAATAAGGAATGTGGTAAATATCTGGTTTCATTAGTTAGTCATTCAGCTCTGCAATTTGACTTTATGAATACATTCATATTTCAGTGGATATATAAACACGCTGCAGGAAAAATGAGTTTTGAGCAGAATCTATTTAGCTATACTACTAAAACCATTCTAAAAATACACAAACCAAACCCAGACTTCTGGATATTTCTGTCCCTGATGGACACAATAAAACTCATGCACAAGTAAAAGTAAAAGTAACTTAATGACTATTAAAGGAATCTTTTCTCCCATCTTATTTTTCTGCTTATTGTAACATCATTGTCATTTTCACAGTACCTGGGCATTTTGCTGCCACCCCACTCAAGACAATGGAATTTTTGCAGTGTGATTGTAGCCATGTTTGTTTCAGGATATGAGCAGAGACAAGGCGGGTGAGGCAATATCTTTTGATTGGAATAACTTCTGTTGGTGAGAGACAAACTTTTGAGCTACACAGAGCTCTTTTTCAGGCCTGGGAAAGGTAATCAGAGTGTCACAGCTAATATATAAGGTGCAACAGATTAAGCAGAAGGTGTTATCACATGTTGCAAGAGACCAATCAATAGGAAGTGGACAATTTAACACCTTTCCCATCATAGGACAAAGGAGGGTTAATAGGTTACAATTGTTGTATGGAGACCTAAAAGCATTGTCTCTATTCTGTCCATTTTTACTGTCAAGCAAAGTTATGAATTTAAGCTTGCAGGCTCATCTTCAGCATAGCTGCCAGTCTCAAATATCTACAAGACAACGGACACTCCAAACATATAGCCAAACTCAACCATTTCATCCTCATCCATGTCAAATTTACATTCAACAACAAACACTTTGCTCAAACCATAGGAATAGCCCTGGGTACTAGGATGGCTCCCCAATCTCTTCACAGGCCACCTCAAGGAAGAATTTCTGGAAAAATGCCCCACTAAACCAATGATATCATCAATAATATTTTCATCCTCTGTACAGATGACCTAAACTCCCTCAGAGATTTCCACCACAAATTCAACAACCACCACGCATCCATAAAACTCTCTCTAGAACACTCCCATACCAGCACCAACTCCCTGGACACCTCAATCTTCTTCAACAATGGAATTCTACAGACAACTATATACAAGAAATGCGTAAATCACTACACTTACCTTCACAGATCCAGTAACCACCACAGACACACCACACAATCTGTTATCTACAGTCAGACCCTCAGATATCACAAAATATGCTTCAAAGAGAAAGTCCGGCATACCTGCCTTAACACAGTTAAAACCATCTTCACCATCCAAGGACACTCCACCAGAGAAGCAGATCGCATCATGGAATGGGCCACCCAAATACCCTGAGAGAACCTGCTTCAATATGGGCAAAAACCCCACCAACTCTACACCCCTAATTGTTACCTATTACCTCACACTGGAACCCATATAGACCTGCCTACAGCCATGCCAACTCTTGTGAATTTAGGTGATGGAGGTTTAGAGATTGAACTGTGAGGGGGCTGAATTGAGGGGGATTGGATAGGGACAGAAGTGATGGGGGATTGGAATACAAGATTAATTGCTGGGCAGAAGACAGTCAGATGTGGGGGTGAGAGTTCCTGCAGCAGAGTCCAAAATCATCCTTATCCAGTACATGTGGAAGAGTGGGCAACACTAATTGTCACATGTACACACCCTGGGGATGGCCAGGGGGAGTTCAAAAGTCAAGAGACTGACCTAAAAACACAATATAATCTTTTTTAAAAAGTCTCATGATTTTGGGGAATCTGACTCATGATTTATGATCTCTTGGCATTGGCAATACTGCCCATACAGGGTATCATGGGTATCATCAAATAATTACAACCCATACTTGATAGGGACCACATCCTGAAAGAATTCTTTCCCAATTTCCAGCCTTCAAACAACTGCCCAACCTCTCCACACTCATCATCAGAAGCAAGCTCTCCACAGACCAGAACACACCAACTCATAATAGCATCAGACCCTGCTATTACAACAGATGCAAAATTTGCAGACATATCGCCACTGCTACAATGATCAACACACCTTTCAAGATTCATGGATCTTACACATGGTTATCACAACATGTGGTGTTCCTCATCCAGTGAATCAAATGCCCTAACAATTGTATGGGTGACACTAGACAATTACTACACTCTCGAATGAACTCACACAGAAAAATAAGACAAAAACAAATCACCCGTGTTTTATGAACACTTTTCAGAAAACAATCACTCCATATCTGGCTTCTCAGTCCTCATCCTCAAGAGAAACCTTCAAAAGATAAGGCTGTGAACTTAAATTCATAACATTGCTAGACACTAAGCCTATGTAGACACTACCTCTTACTGTGGTATAGTTTACATCGCTCAGGGCTGTGAATAAGCCACCCCCTGAGCGACATAAGTTACACTGACCTTAAGCACCAGTGTGGACAGCAGTGTGTTGGCAGGAGAGCTTCTCCCATCGACATAGCTAGTGCTGCTCATGGGGGATGGAGTAATTAAATCAATGGGAGAGCTCTTTCCCGTACGCTTAGAGCAGGGAGAGTCAATTATTTTTTGTCAAGATCCAAATTTCTTGGTCAAGGTATAGTCAAGGTCCAGACTCCAGAGAAAATAAATAAAAAAGATTTTGGAGTCCGTTCAAAAGCAGCTGGTAGTCTGGATTTGGCCTGCGGTCCGCCTATTGACTACCCCTGGCCTAGAGTGTCTGCACTAGCAGCACAGCTGCATTGGTGTAGCCATAGCCTAAAAATCATGGACTCAGTAGAGACACCAGTTTTATGTCTCATTACAACAGTCTGCAACCCACTCCTTCGTCTTATGACTGTAGAGATGGCATAAGAGTGAGAAAAGTATGCTATTCTATACAGCTTTTCTACTCTTCACTTTGATTTGATTCAGATGTGTGTTTCCTTTTGGACCACTCGATGGCTTTATGATAATTTAGACATTGGGCCAAGTTGGATCGCACCAGCGTAAATCCAAAGTAACTCCACTGAAATAAATGGGACTACATTGGTGTCCAGCTTGTATAAGTGAGAATCATGCCCACTGCACATTCTTGTGTGTAACTGAAGTTTGCCTGTTTGCCAAATTCTTTGCCAATTTTCTAGGCAATTTATAGTGCTGCTGGGCATGGTGGTTTTTTTTGTTTGTTTGTTTTTTTACTTCTTGACCTTAAATGTAGCAGAACTGGACAGGGGAAGAGAAAATGCAAAATTTTTCAGATTTATCACTAGGAAACAAATAGTTAATACATCCAGATTCAAAGTCCAGCTTAGTTCATATCATATCAATGCAGCAGAAGGCATTAAAATGTCAACATTTGCAAGACGCTATTACAGAGTTACAAATGACCACAGATATCTCCTATTTCTAAGTATAGAGGGAAACAGAGGAACTCTGATACCATTGGACTAAATTGATGGCAAATGTTGACTTTTAATGGGAACCCACAGATGGAACTTCAGATAGAGTCTGGTTTTGTTAAAAAAAAAAATTCTACAGTGACCTTTCCCCTTCTACAGTAAGAGAAGCGAGTGCAATGTCTACATTTCATATCCTGTGGCAAAGTGGAAACTTTTGGTGAGAATGCCACTATTTTTTTTTAAGCTGGGATATTTTCTTAGGAGTATCAAGAAATATTCTAACAGAATAATGTAGGAATTCCCATGAGGGGTGGAGCATTTATGGCTTCCTTTCACATATGTCATAAAGCATCAAGAGTGGGGCACAGAATCTGTTCCATGGTATTTGCTGTATTTGTTTACATTAGATATTTGGGAAGGATAAGTGCTCATTCCCTCCCCCTCTAACTATAACTCTCTTCTGAGAGAGTAAATTTTTGGCCCAAATTACAGCTTTTAATCTAAATTATCCATAGGATGTTTTTTTTTTCTGGAAACTGATTTTTTATGTTACAATATAAAGTTTTGCATTAGGTACAATGTTACATGAGCTCAGATATGGACAGAAAGTGATTAATTACTTGGTACTTTACGCAGAGAAAAGTTTTGATAAACTTGTGACAGGGAAACTGATAGTTGTAGGCTGGAAGGATGAACCTTTCCTGAACTTACTTGCAGCTGTTTCACAGCAATGACCTCTCTTAGTTCTTAATTTGGTTAAAACAGGCTCTTTGCATCTCTTTCAGCAGCACATGACATGGTTCATATTGCACCATACCCAATATCATACAGCTAGATACAATGCAAATTTTCCCCTCTGCAAGTAGTAACAAGCCATCAATGCATTTCTGGTCTCACTGAAGTCAATAGGAGCTTTTCCATTTACTTCAATGGAGGCAGAATTGGATCTAGCACATCCGAACATCATTTTATGGCTATTACGTGGATCTCTACAGGACTCTCCATTTAATGTACCTAGTCTTGTTTTCTGGTTATGAAATGCATATTTTACTGCAGTCCTCCCTCTCCCCCATCCCTCTCTCTCACACTCAAATTTACATAAATCCTTTTTTAAACCAGTTTATTTGTATACTTACATAGTTCCCATCACAGCAATATCTGAACACTTAAAAATATTAATTGATTTATCCTCCCCAAAGAATAGGCAAGGTCAGGATGCACTATCCCCTTTTTACAAAGCAGGGAACTGAGGTTGACAGAACAAGTGATATGCTCAGCGTCATTCAGAAGGTCTGTAAAGAAGTGCTAAAGATGACTTAACTCAAGAATTCTGGAGAGGATTAAAAACTAACCCTTCCCTCCTCTTTAACCTGTCCACACAAAGGACACAAGGGACAGTCAGTAACATCACTGGCAGGTAGATTTAAAACCCATATTGGAATTGTGCTCCCCCATCTCCACATGCATATATCCCTCTTCCTGATCAGAGGCGAGGCTGAGCCACATCTTTGGGACCATCCCCCACTTCTGCTGGACCCTGTGGAGGGATTGCAATGGGTGTGGAGAGCCATGTGACAGAGAAGGTTTGGCCAGTGGGAAATGATGGACCAGTGTTGTGTATTGTGTTCCCCCTATGGTCTATCAGAGCTCTTCTAGGAAAGATAATAGAACCAGTTCCATAGATCAGTGGTTCTCAACCAGGGGTACGCAGAGGTCTTCCAGGGGGTACATCAACTCATCTAGATATTTGCCTAGTTTTACAACAGGGTACATACAAAGCACTAGCAAAGTTTGTACAAACTACAATTTCATGCAATCACTTGTTTCTACTGCTTTATATACTATACACTGAAATTTAAGTACAATATTTATATTCCAATTGATTTATTTTATAATTATATGGTAAAAATGAGAAAGTAAGCAATTTTTCAGTAATAGTGTGCTGCGACACTTGCATTTTTATGTCTGATTTTGTAAGCAAGTAGCTTTTAAGTGAGGTGTAATTTGGGGGTAGGCAAGACATATCAGACTCCTGAAAGGGGTACAGTAGTCTGGAAAGGTTGAGAGCCACCGCCATTGGTATCCCTCTGTGTCAGGAATTCCCTCTTTAAATGTGGTGGTGGTGAGATGGAGTATTCAGGGCCCAAGGGAGATCATGGTAGTGGGGTTCCAATAGGCCATTGTGATCAGAAGGTGGGGAACTGCTAGCGGTTAGAATACAGTCTGGGAGAGGAGAGACTTCATGGCTTGTTCCTTGGAGGGAGGAAGGGGCTCATCCCTCTGCTCCAATGGAATCATATGAACTTGACTAAGCGTATGTTTTCACTACCAACGTTAAAGCTCTGGAAGCGCTGTAAAGTGGCAGTGTAGACAAAGCCTAAGGCTTCCTTCCTCTTATCCTGCACATGAAGGAGGGGAAATTCAGCCCAGCAAAAGGAAGTATTTCTTCTAATAGCAGCTAGCCAGCATATAGTACTGACTGGTTGCCAAAGGAGGTCATAGAGTCAAGTAGGTGGATTTTAAGAGGCGGATGGATCATTTCAGAATCTACAGCAGCATCTGTTGTACATGAAAAAGTAGGCGTGATCAAGTTCCAAGCTTCTAGAGAGTCAGCTGACAGCCACAGAACTCAGGAAAGAATGTCTCTCCCTATAAAGCTTTTCACCATTAACCAGTTGCCTTGTTAAGATTTCTTTCCTGGTGCCCCAGCAGCAGGACATTAGACTGGATAGACCATTTGTTTAAATTGATATGGGAAATCCTAAGGTTTCTATTTTGAGATGTTGCTCTTTTTGCCACGCTGGCATGTACATGTTCTGATCCTTTGTCCACTGAATTCAGTGGCTAGATTCAGAAATGCAGCATGGGAAGGGTTAAACAGAGGCACTTTGGGAAATGTTTTCATGGCCAAACTCTCTTGCAGGGAATGAAAGTGATTTACAAAATATATATTTCAAACTCTACACAAACACCAAGGGGCAAAGTCTGTGATTATCTCACTGCAGATCTTATAATCAATAAGTGTGTCTTTGTCAAGGAATATACAGTAAAGATTTATTTAATCATTTAACTGAGTCACTATCTGATCTTCCTGAATTATTCTAGACAAACTTCCCACTCCATTCTCAAAAAATTATTCCCCAAGTGTCTGTAAGCTAAGACAAGTAATAATGCAGTGTTTTATTGTTCACCTTGTCTTAGTATGGCATTACCAATATTTAAAGATTCTGGGCTAGATTGTGTCAGACTTGTATGTGGGTGTGAGTGTTAGGGCAGGGCACAAGGGAGTGTTGTATTAATTCAGATGGAATAAATGGGCCCACAGAATCATAGGTGTTCATGACTCTGAAACTATTCAACATTAAACAGCGTTAAACAAGGTCTGGTACACAGAGACCTCAGCCTGCTTAGCACCATGGCAAACACACCATTAAAAATCTTATTAACCTTTTTAGTAAAGATACAGAAAAGAAAGAAAGACAGGTAAAGCATTTGAAATATAAATGGATTAAGTAAGGTTTTCATTTTAACAATATACCTTATTCCTTTCCCATGTAGCCCGAGAGATCTTTAGAAGGAAAAACCTGTTCTTACAATCTTTTAGATGGCATTAAAGATGGTAATAACTGGACTTTTTAACTGGGCTGGAGCTGCAGTTGCTATAGTTTTCTAAAAGATAAAACAAGATAAATACACAAGAGGGGACAGAACAACCAGTAAAGATAGAAAATGAAGCTTCTGTCTCTAGTGTTGATTCTCATTTGCAACCTCACTGCTGGAGAACCATGGTAGTAATAGTCATTCCAAGACCTGGCAAACTTGTACCAGCATCAGGCTGGTTAGAAAATAGCTTTTAGCTGCCTTTCTGGTCACAGGCCAACAGCAGTGTTGTGAAATATGCACTCTTGGCTTGCTAAGTCATACTCTTATTAGACAGAAGGAAAAAGGAGAGGGATAGGAAAGAAGACAGGCAGGAAGGAAAAGTACACATGGAGACCGGGGAGACAGTCTCACATCACAGGTGGTATTTGATATTAAGCCAGAGCCAGTTGAGGTGGTGATGTCATCTGGGTCCTGTTCTTGGCCAGATCTGGTCAGAAAATCTCTCAGGATCAGGATGACAAAGGCTCAGCGGTGTTACAGTAGACTCTGGGTTCCCAGGAATCAGTTGCGGTGGCAGTTATGATGGTAAAATTCACTGCAGCAGTAGCTGTCAGACAGCTGCTTCTTCTGTTAATCTTCTCCCAAAGCATTTCCTTTTTAAGAACCCCAAAAGATAGTGATTGATGGAATAATGCATCTTCTCATTATGTTGTCCACCAACTAGGTCTAGTTTCCAACACCAATTTTGGTTAAATTGATTTCCAGTCCCACACTTCTCTTGTTTATCAGGCATGATCTTAATACACTCCTTGAGTTATATCAGGAGGCCTCTTTGTTTGGACTAATTCAGTCTATCTCCCTTTCTCACGTTTTCCCATCAATATCTGTTTTAGATTATTGTGACACTTTATGAACTTCATTCACATTTTATTAGTTGACCTCACAATTTGGGAAATGTGTAGGCCCATTTATCACAGTAGCCCCCTCCCCTCCCCAAACTTCCCTTGAATACCATGCATAAGATCCAGGCACAACTGTGGACCCTTTGCTCAGGAGAACATAGTGGCTGTCACAACTGGGTCATAGGTAGCCAGACCACACAGTCATGCAACAGGAGTGACTGGCTCAAGATACCAGCAACTGAGAAGCAGGAGACAAAAATGAAGATCAGAACCATCAGTTCAAAACAGAGTCAAGCCAGGTCAGGATACCAGAGGCAGAAGCCAAATTGGGGGTGAGGAACCACAAGTCAGATGCCAGGAAATCAAGCCAAGGTAACAGGAAACACAAGGCACACACAGAGCAAGGTAGAGCCCAGTTCTTCCTGCTGTTCCTGCTGCTAGCCAGCTGGCCAATCACTTGCTCTTGTACTCTGCCAGTTGGACCTCAGGGCCCAGAGCCTCATGCTGGGGTTGGGCTTCATGGGTCCCAGCTAAGTGACTGTCAGCAGACTACCAGGTGGATGGTTGAGCATGGCTTCTCCTGTGGGCCTGCGTTTGAGACTCGTGGATCATCACTGTGACTGAGCCTTCACTTCTTTCACAGAGGCCCACATACAGGATGAGAGTACAAAGGCAGTGTGACACCCTGACACCCCAATATTCACCACTCTCATGTAATTAGGATATGTTTTATACAAACTATGTCTTGTGAGATATTCTAAAAGTCTTGATCTGCTAGACATTAATATCTCATTGGATTGTATGTGTTATCATCTTATGTGAAGTTATGAAGTTTGGCTATGTACATGATACTGAAAAATGTTGTGAGGTTGAAAGCACCCACAAGCAGTCTTTCAGGTACAATAGTAAAAAGTCCAAACAATGTTAATGACTTATTGAGGAAATGCACACAAGCACAAGGATTACCCCAGGAACTATGTACAGTGGAAACCTCTCAGAGATAGCACTACAAAATTGAGAACTGTTTGACCCAGGTCACAGCAAAAGAGCTTTCCAGCAATTGGGAAGAAGATATAAACAATGATATCACTGGGGGACTTCACTCTCCCTGCAACAACACACCTGAAAATACCTGAGGGGCAAGGACTAAACTGTGAGAAGTGATGGTCCCAGGCGAGAAGGATCTTTAGCCTGTGTATGAAAACGTGGGAAAATCAAGGCAACTTGTGCCTTAAGAATCTGCCAACCTGTTTATCACTCAGGGTGAGAATTTGCTAATTTATATCCTACCTATCTAGTGTGTTAATATCAGTTTGTGTTTTTTGTTTATTTACCAAGGTAATGTGCTTTGATCTGATTGCTATCACTTATAGTCACTTAAAATCTATCCTTTATAGTTAATAAACTTGTTTTGTTCTCTCTAAACCAGTTTGTGAAATTCATAACTGGGGGCAAAAAGCTGTGCATATCTTCCTCCACATTGAGGGAGGGAGCGAATTTCATGAGCTTATGCTGTACAGTTTTCTGTGCAGCACAAGACAATACAGTTTTGGGTTTGCACCCCAGAGGGGGTGTGCACTTGAGTGCTGGGCAATCCCCTAGCTGATTCTTCCCACACAGAACTAATTTCAGTTTCTGTGTCTTTCTGCAGCTGGGTGTGTCCCTATCTGTGTGTGTGCTAGAGGAGGTTTGAGGGCCTGGCACAGCAGAACAGGATGAGAGAGCCCAGGCTGGTGCCATGGATGGGCTCAGTGGGACTCCAGTACACCAGGTGGCACCCTGGAGTGGGGGCAACCTGTCCCAGGCAGTATGTTTCCTATAGCAGTGGGCATGTTCTCTTGTAGATCAGGGAGCTCTCAAAGGCAAGACACATCACAGGGTTGTGCGTTAATGTCACAATTAGGCCCTCTGGTATTTTGTTATGCAAATCAAAACAATATATATTGTGAGTGTGTGTGTCTACATAAATAACTACCTCCATATGAATATATACCTATCTGTATATACATTCATATCTAAATATATAAACACAACACCAAGAAAACAATGTAATGTTAAGATTAAGATTTAAAAAACAACAACACAACAATAACAAAAAACAAACAGAAAATTCAGAGTTGAAATTCCTGCAGCAGCAGCCTGAAGTCCTCCTGCTTACATGTGTACATTGCTACAAGGGTCCATTTCAAGATCATGTGTGCAGCAATACAAAATACTCCATACATGCATCTCTCATTACAGTAAAAATGT
Organism: Trachemys scripta elegans; assembly: GCF_013100865.1. Classification (NCBI taxonomy): domain Eukaryota; kingdom Metazoa; phylum Chordata; order Testudines; family Emydidae; genus Trachemys; species Trachemys scripta. Next base: position 41,460,485 of record NC_048302.1, on the reverse strand, counting down.
GCACTCTATATATAAACCCAAAACTCGTATATTGAAATCAATATCTGATATGCATTGTCAGCTTCAGACCATAAGCAGTAATTATAAAATGGTGAGGCAAATATACCCTTGCAGCTCCTATTGAAACCAGTGGAAACCACAGAGATGTATATGAGGGGAGAATTTGGCCAGCTATGTATGTGTAGCTATAACTGTACAAATACTGTGAGTACACAACCTCATTTTGTTTGATAGCTCCATCTGTAAGAATACAAGGAAGGAAGATGAGGTATGTGTGTGTGCATTTTTTCCACACTAGTTCCCCCATCTGTAGCATCTACTTTTCCCCTAATCTAAGTACCCCAGGGCTGCATGCCATTGCCAGAATCCTGCTTGCAGTTGTTTTGGAACTGTTTTGGTGTTGCTCCAGATATTTTTTTCTTGAATTTAGCTTGCATTTACCAATATTCAACAGGACTCTGATATACACACAATTAAGCCTGCCCTGAGTGACAGATGAGTAGCTTACACAACCGAATCCAAGCATGTAATTAAAGGTCCCCTTTTAAACACAGCATTTCAATTGATTTATACCATGTGAGATTCTTGTTTTCCTGTCTCCAACACCATATGGTAATGTGCCATATTAGTGGAACCGTCTGATCACTTCCATTAGCTAAATGCACAACTTTCCTGATTTTAAAAGAAAAACAGGATTGAAAGACTATTGCAAAACAGGAACAGGTTTGTGTTTCTTTGCCAGGCTGTGCCACAGTGAGCAGCACCTGACCTGTCATTAGTCAGGGTGCATCTGCCACATAGGGACATATGGAGGGGAGTGTGTGCACTGTGTGCAGCATGTTATTTGCCGTTAGAAGACCTGGTGCATTTCTCCAGCCAAAATGAACCAGGCTTTGTCGCATGTTATCTCTCATACTCAGGAGGCTTGTGAAAGTAAAATATGTTGTGAAGAAACCTGTCAGCACAAATCACAGTTGGAATGTGCAGGACAGCTTGGGCCAAACCTTTGACAGTCCGATTAGTACAATCCTCAAGTAGCTTGGACCTTCAGACAGAAAGACGGAAGCTTTCAGAGCAGGCCAGTGTCTCTGTGCACATCATAAAAGACCAGCAGGGGGTCAAAGTTATACCCTGGTCCCTGCCAGGGGACAAAAATCTCAGTATTGAAAACAGTTCTGTGATTCACCATGGGAAGAATCCTATTTTATGGTGGCAGTTTGGGGAAGTGGTGCTTTATATTTTCATATGGCCATTCTAATGCCTTCTCCAGAAAGAACCAATTATTGGAAATAATATGGGATGTCAGCAGCCACTCCATAGTTGGGTTTGAGATAATATTAGGTTCCCATTATAAACCTGATTTTCAAACAGCTGTTGGGGGGTACTGGCAGCCAGCACTCTGCCTATGAATAGGTATTTACAAGAGTATTGAAGTGTGTTCATGTAGCTATCTTGATAAGCTAATTTGTGGATGGGAGTCATCCATTTAGGGTGCAGAAGCAATACCACATGGCTGTGTGTGAACGGAGTATAACAGACTGTGATAACTTAAAACTCAAGGACTAAAATAGATTCTGATAAAATATTCATAAAATTTTGACTAAGGAGCAAGTTATTTAAAATCTAACTCGGTTTACAGACAAATCACAAACAGAAAAAGGTGCTAAATTCATCAAATAAATTATGTACTGTGAATAGCTCAGCTTTAGGGATTATACTGGGTATCTGTAGAGCTTGAACCTTTGTTAGCTGGTCAGATTCCTCCTTCCCTAAAACCAATGAGGCAGGCAGTTTGTTTAGTGAAGAGAACTGGGAGCCAGGATAGCTGGGTATATTCATGGCCCTCTTACTGCCTCACCTGTTAGCAGTTACACCCATTTCACATCCGAAGAAGTGGGCTGTAGCCCACGAAAGCTTATGCTCTAATAAATTTGTTAGTCTCTAAGGTGCCACAAGTACTCCTGTTCTTTTTGCGGATACAGACTAACACGGCTGCTACTCTGAAACCCATTTCACAGGAGAGTAACTACTCAGGTGCGGGAGGAGGGTTGTTGTGAATCTTAAATAATTAATACTTGTAAAGGCCTTGCAGACCTTGGAATGAAAGATTGTTTAGACACAGGGAGCATTATGATTTATTTCTATACTCGTACAGAATTCAATGGCTCTGCATATTTAGCAAGAGCCTTCCCGTTGGAACTCAAGCCCATTCTAATTGCATAGCATGTTCATGCGCCTCTATTTGTTTCCCCTGGTGATGGTCTCTGGAAATAACCCCAAAGAGTGTGATGTAATTAAAAACTAGAAGTAGAGATGGTAAAATTCCCCACTGCCTTTCACTTGTACTCTGCTCCTGCATTCAAGCTTTTCTGTCCCCGTTTATAGCAGACATTTAATGTAGGCATCCTTAAAAATAAAATTGGGTGGAAAAAAAGCTTCCCATGGTTGAGAAACAAAATGGGCTGCCGAATATACTTGTCCTACCTGCAAGCAGAGGGGTGATGCTGGAAGGTCGCCCTATTATCACAGCTATTAACATCCTCCTTTAAAAACATGTCATCCACATTTAATTACTGTGCTTCACAGTCTGGTGCTTCCAACACAGCAGTGCCCTTAAGGTATTCTCTGTGTGTGCCACTGCTTTGGAGGAGAGCACCTGACTCAGAAGTGAGAGAAAGAAGAGGAGGACTCAGCAAGGTCACCAAGGAAAGGAAAATTAAAAGAATGCCGAAGTAATCACCGTGACAGTTCAGGGCGTGAACTAGCACACAGGAAAAACTAATAATAAAACCTTTAGGATAAACCTCTATATTCACAGAACTGCTCCATGACATCTGGCTATTTATTATCTTTTAGAATAGTGTAATTAGGATGCTATGTTAGATAGTGTTGATGTGCCACCAATATAAAGCACCTCTTAGAAATAGCAGCTGGCTGCTTCCTCTGGCAAACGGACAGTACCACAGAATCATGTACTGAATGTTCCTGAAAAGCTGCAGGCTGGAAAGCTGTAACACCTTTATCGTGGGCCTAATTCTCCCCTCCTTGCACTTTGTATAATAGTTTACCCTGGTACAAAGTGGGTGTAATATGCTACCAGATCTGAATAGGAGTTCTTTAAACCCACTTTACACAACTGCAAGGCAATGGAGAATCAAATCACTTATAATTTATTCTGTATTGCTCCCACATAAAATATTATTTTATTCTAGTGTAAAGTGGTATTAGTGTAAATGGAAATAATTTACCTGTTTTTACATGTATTGTGAAATACCATGCACAGACATGATGCTGTGTAATAAATACATAAAAATAATAACGGAAGCAGAGACAGTGAACCCTTAAAATGATGTCTACCATGATCAGCATTTGTTCTACCACAGGGGTTCTCAAACATTTTTTGCTGGGTCCCCTTTGAAAATATTTCAGGCTGTGACGACCCGCCCCCCTTCAAAAAGTGACGACCCCCGCCATAGCACTCCACCCTTATTTCTATGCTGCTGTTAGGGGCAGCGCTGCCTTCAGAGACAGGTGCCCAACCAACAGCCACTGCTCGAGACCCGCTCCCCCTAAAATAGTCTTGTGACTCCCTTTTGACTCCCAGTTTGAGAAACTGATGCTTTCCAAATTCCCAGCTCTGATGCTTCCCAAATTCTGCTTCACATCTTGACTCATAATAAGGCTCGCAAATGATATGCAACAGCTATTTAACTGGCACTTATATTAATGGTAAATAGTGTGGTAATTACTGTTGTTATTACAGCAAACCATGTGTGGTAAAAGAATAAGTTGTGCCTAACACTGATGCATTCATAAAAACAGTCCTACTTCATCAGAAGGTATGCCCCTTTGCACTTGTCAAATGGGAGCATGAAAACAAAGCATGACTCATAAATGGAGGAGATGACCCAAGCTGCTTGAGTGAACATCTAGCTTGTAATACAGATCAGTTTAGGTTTCCCCCTTATATGACCATTGCTCATCTCCTGAAAGTCATCACCAGGAAAACACATTTCCTGGGACTTCATAAAGGAAATAATGAAAAGGAACAAAACAGAGAGAGAATAATTAATACGTTTTTACACTATCATTGTAAATGTTTTTACATGATTGACCCTTCCATTATTCTGTCATATTTTATCATGTTGCAGTCATTTAGTTTCCACTTTACCAGCAATCTAGGCTTTTTCTACATGAGAGGTTTTTTTATTTTTTAAACATTTTTATTTTTCCTAAAACAGGTGCAGGAAAATAAATCTTGTCAAGAAGAATGTTACGGCACCCATATGTAATTTTAAATCAAACATAATGATACCTTACAGGAGTGATGTGTCCTTTATGTTGTATAATTTTTTGACTGGCCAACTGAAAATAGGCAAAATGAAAATAAGAAAAGAGAAAATAAGACTCATCTCTAAGAGCAATGAGATAAAGAAAAGAAAAGGAAAGAAAGATAGTGAGAGTTAGAAAGGGCAAAAAGAGAGAGAGTACATGCCAGATGATGCATCGATACATTATGATTTAAAGTTATGGTAAAATATGGTTAGGACATTCTGTGATTATAAGAATCGTTGCTACAACAACTAAAAAGGGAAATTTTGTCATAATCTGGGCTATTTTCTTTTACCTTTCAGGGACTGTAAAGGAGGGTTGAAGAATTATTGAGCTTTTTCTAGAGCTGGGGTATATAGTTTTTTAAATAGAAAGGTCTTATTTGTTTGCTTACATGTATATATATGAAAATATTTAATGTTTAGTCTTACTTGGGAGATATTATCCCACTGCAAAATAAACTTTGCAATCTACTCACCAAATTTGTTCACACCATTCTCAAGATTACACCCCTTTATCAGAAAAGATCCCCCACCTATGGCATGTTTTCATTAGTTATGGAGGAGCTTGAATGAAAAAAGTAGATATACTCAGATGGAGACAGAAGAAATTAAAAACAGTTGTACCTCTGGAAAAATGTTTTCCCCCTCTTCCATCTGTCTACACAGATACTCTCATAATAAACTTTCACTGTATAACCTCCCAACAGCAACTGCAGAGCTATTAGGTAGAGCGGAACTACACAGAGGTTGCCTTTTGGGAGCCAGCTTTGTCTTTCCCATTAAACAAGAGTGCGACTGCAGCAGAAGGTAGCACATGTGTGTAATTCAATAGGAACTTGGCATGGCCTCCTGTTCCTGCTGGCAAACGATTAATATGTTTCCCAGTACCTTTCTGGATCTTCTGCACCACTTGGGCCAATAATGCTTGTGGTCAGTCCCAAGAAATACTTAGCAGCTGCAAGACCCAGATACTAAGCTGTGATATGTTGCATGTGTCCAACAGCAACTGTATACAGTGTTGTTGTAGCCCTGTTGGTCCGAGGATATTAGAGAGAGAATGTGGATGAGGTAATATTAAATTAATAACTTTGCTAAACACTAGAAATCATGCTCTTAATAAAGACACTGAATTTATGACTTATTATGACAATCTATAACACTAACCTCCCCCCCCTTTTTTTTTTGTCCTATAACTGCAAGGGTTTTAACAGGCCACATCACCTGGAATGGTCCCTTAAAACATATGCTAACTCCTTATGCTAAACTATCTGTTTGACTTTGTATTTAGCTGTGACACTCTGAGTACTTTTCCAAGACCTGAGGAAGAGCTCAATGTAGCTACTAAGCTTTTCTCTCTCACCAACAGAAGTTGATCTAATAAAAGATATTACCTCACCCACCTTGTCTCTCCTACAGCAACTGTGTCTGATTGGCTTCTTCATCAAGGCTTTGATTTGCATTGCTGCTGTTACCTTAGTGTGTGTGTGTTTGTGTGTGTGTGCATGCATGTGTATGAGTGAAAGAGAGACTACAGAAGAACTACTGAGTCCCGCTTTCAGTCTATATCCCATCATCTTTCCCCAAATGCTGGTTTACAACATCATTAAAAGTACATGGTTTAGTTGCCAGTATCTGAAATTTACTCAATTGGTGAGCTTCTTTGTGCGTGTATATGTATTATAGGTCCAAGTTTATAATTCAACTTAGTATGTCAGAATTTAGGATGATGCAAAGCAGTGAAATGGTAAAAATTCAGATTTCCTATCTATTTTTGCTGTCTCTGCTCTATTCCTCATGTTCTTTTTGGTGATAATATTGTGCAGCTTTGCATTCCAGCCTCCTATGAAGCCTTAGAGCATGTTGTCTGTTATTTTCAGTTTACTTATCTGGAAGCAGTCTGATGTCCCCCGACTAATAAACTCTATTGACTGCAATTTTTGTTGTGGTCAGTGGCTGTTATATACAGTTTTAGAAAATTCATAAGAGTATCTTCAACTTGTCAGGAAATAAAAAGAAAAAATAAATGAATGGGGTGAAAAATAAAAGGTCAAAGCCGCTGGAACATGGCCAAATCAATAGTGCCTTCTTAACAAGTATGCTATTCTCAGAATGTGCCAGGGCCTTCCAGCCAACCAGCATTTCCAGAACTGCCACATTGTGAATAAACAGAAATATGCATCAAATGCAGTCGGATGCACTCTGGTGCAGAGGTCAACTATCTACTCTAATATTGTCTGGGTTCCAAATACCAGGTACTATGTTTAGTCAATCAGCACTGAAAGTATTTTGGGCTATATTCTTTGATTTAAAGCAACTCTTGGATTCACTTGTGTAGATGCCAATAACTTTAATTCCCCCGCACCCCAAGGTTGAATTTGGCCCTGGCATAAGATTTCATACTTATAGGGAAAACATTTTAGCAAGAAGATAAAATGGTGCAAAAGTGGTGTCATGGTTTCCTTTAAATAAAAAAAGACTGAAACAGAGTGGGAGATGGGTTTTGATTTTAATTGGAGCATAAAAGAATCACTGCCCCACTAACACAAACTTAAATGTATAAAACAAACCTTTTTACACTGAACAGGTACTTGTTCTGATTTTCCTCCTCTATTACTGTTGATTTTTTCAATACCTTGCTATATGTGTGTAAAAGATGATGACTTCTTTATGCCAGACTTTTGAAACATTTTTGGTTATCACTCATTACCAATTCATGCCCACTGGAGTGATTTCAGTATTACAGAATTGGATTGTGATATCAAAGAATGATTGAGGCAGTAGCATGATGCTGATTACACAGGAGAAATTTGCTTTTCTTCTAGAAACAATAAAAAATAATAATAAAAATACCTGTCTCTATTTTCCCCTTTACAGTTTATTAGTGATTCATGTACAGAGCCGGTCAAAAAATGTAAAAAAAAAAAATTATGAAAACATTTAAATCCACCCCCCCCCCCAAAAAATGTTCCATGACATTTTAAAATCAATATTTTTTATCAAAAATTGTATTGGAATCACCTACAAAATTGCCATTGAAATTTTGATGTGTCTTTACTAAAAATCAGGTTCTTACTTGAAACCTGGTTTTTCAATGAACAATAATTCCTATAGATGATTTTGATAAACATATTGGAAAAATATAACATGAAAATGTTATCACATTCAAAAATGTCAATAAACATCTTTTTAAAAGTCCATTTTGGGGGAAAACGGACATTTTTCAGCTAAAAAGCTTTTCATGTGAAAAATCTCAATCAGTTCTGTTCCTTGAGTTTCTTCCTGGTTATTCCACTGGGGTCATGGCGGATATGGAGCAGAGGCTGCACACCTTGCCAGTTGAGAAGCTGGTACTGTCCCTTAAATTCACAGATTGCCTTGACCCTCTGTACTGGTTCTCAGCCTCTGCATGCCTGCCAGAACAGTTCCTTCAACTTCCTCCCTGCCATCCTAGCCCCAAACTTCCCATGTAGGGGAAGAGGATGTACCCACCACTGTGGGGAAAACTGATGTAAGTTAATGTTGATAGGGTTAACATTAATTTATTGGCTGTTCTCTGAGTGATGGAGGGAGGAATTATGTCACACACAACCACGCTCCAGTTTCATCCCCCCTGCCTAGAGGTAGTAGTTTTCTGTCCATCCCCTTTGCATATTGTCCTCACCTTGAACATTTAATGATGGCATATTGCTTAAAGATTACCTTTCTTTAAAGCTTGTCTGAATGGGACTCTGCAAGACAAAACTCAGTGCTCAGCAGGGGCTGCTGTACAAGATGATGTTCCTTATGTTTTGCACCTTTACAAAAAGCCTCTTTTTGTGCAGTGAAGGTATCATAACCACTTCTAAACTATCAAAAAAAGTGCTAGAGAGAGATGAGAAGCTTTCTCAATAAAATCCATTGCATTAATTAGAAAGAAAGCATTTCAAAACACCTGAATCTCCCAAGTGGCAACCTTTGGCCATTATAAAATGATTCCAGTGGAAATCCTGCATTCTGATGGGTTGAAATGTCCCCAAATTATTACATAGAGTGATGAAAAAAACCCTCTCTTCATCTCATGCAGTTGACCTCAGGCAGACTGCATAAGAGCTGACAGCAATAAAACAGGCATAACAAAAAGAGGTAGTTTCTAACCTATACAGAACTAGCGTGTAGGCTGTATTGGATATACTATCTGTGACAGGGTTACTACTGAATCGGAGTATTAATACTGTGCTTCAGCTTCATATTACTACTTTCATCAAGACAACACTGTGGCTAACCTTAGCTGCTACCGCATGTGCTTCTAAAGCAGACAACAGAAAATAGAAATTAATAACTGCCATGAGTGAGACAGCTTACTTTTGTACCCATTCATTTTTAAGGAAGAATGAATCAGCACAAACAGACTTGGAAAGAGATTGAAAAATAGAGCCTCTGAGAATTTTAAAAGAAGATTCATCGGGGTTAGATAGCACAGTGAGATAATACAAGTAGCCTGCCAGCTTCTGTTCTGGCCATAATTGAATGAGTATGACTGTCTCATTCTAGTCCCTTTGTGGAGATTTGTCCACATCAGAAAACCAGACATCCTGGGCCTGATCCTGCCAGGACCTGGAGTTCAGAATTCCCCACCTTGTAGGATTGGATCCTGTTTGCTGGAGAGGTTCAGCCCTGAAGTAGTAGTACTCATGCAGTTTAGGAGGGAGTACTGAACTGGTACAGATTGGAGGAGGAACTCTCACAGCACCCACTGCACTGGGCTTAAATTAAGCTAGTTCTTTTGTTTTCATGAGAAAATCTTCAAATGTAAGATAAGAGTGATCAACAAGGTTTTGATTTGCAATGGGACCTTGATCTGCCTTCTCTTTTGTAGAGGGCAAATAAAAATTGCAGATGCCTTAATTGTTATTTGCTAACCTTATCAGGTACTTTGACATCTAAATGACATCAATTCCATCCACAAATTGTCAGAGAACAATTGCAGCCCAATGATTTGTCCCCACAAAGTTGCAGGCAGAAAAAAAGGAAGATGGATTTTAAAAATCATTCCCCAACAATTTTATATATTCTTAGTGCATTGTTTTGATTTACCATAAAGAAGTGAAATTTGTAAAAGAGCAAAACTCAGAAAAAAAGATTCAGTGCAGCCATATAATAGTTCCCATGGTAAGAAGTACCTCTTATGCTATTTTCCCCCTTTCCTAATTATGACAAAATCTTTGGACCAATTTGATACTTTGTTTCCCTTAAATGTTTTCTGCCCACTGTTGTCCTACCAAGTGACATTTCTTTAGAATGTGTGACAAAGCTCTGTCCTTGTCTTCGTGGGTCCCACATTTCCTGGCAGATTTTGCTAGCCTCAGAGGCTCACTGTGACCCTCCACATAGCCCTTCTCTCTCTCTAGAGGCAGGGGTTACAGCCCAATGAGCCATTTTCATCATAAGCCAGCGAGGGAGGTAAGGAGAAGCTATCCTCCCTTGCACAGTCTCTGTTGTCTCTCAGTCTCAGTGATTAATCAGGGGGGAACCCGGGCCCACCCTCTACTCTGGGCTCCAGCCCAGGGACCCTAATAGTATCAGCTATGGTAGCTGATCTTTTAGAAACAGGATGTGTACAATTCCCTGGGCTACTTCCCCACAGCAGCCCCCACTTCCTCAAGCTCCACTTCACCCTTATCTCAGGGCCTCCTTCCTTCCTCCTTCCTTGTGCCTGATATGGTGTGTACTGCTCAGTTTCTCCAACAGCACAACTTCCTCCCATAGCTCCTGACATGCACACCTCCCTGCATAACTGGGGGGCTTTTAACTAGTTTCAGCCAGCCCCTGATTGGCTTCAGGTGTCCCAATCAACCTAGCTGTCTCCACTGCTTTCTGGAAAGATCTTAATTGGCCCCAGGGGTCTTGATTAACCTGGAGCAACTGCCATTTGGTTACCATGGTAACAGGGATTTGTTTAGCCTGGGGCTAACATACCTGTTTCTCACTACTTTCCTATAGCCATCTGGCCTTGCCCCATCACAAATGATTTTGTCCAATGTGCAATTTCTCCATATATGTTCTGTATATACTCGATCATAAGCAGGTTCGTTTATAAGTCGGCCCCCCCCAAGATGGATAAGTAAAAATGGAAAATTTTTTATAACCCGTTCATAAGCCGACCCTATAATTCAGGGGTCAGCAAACTTTGGCTCCCGGGCCATCAGGATAAGCCGCTGGTGGTCCGAGATGGTTTGTTTACCTCGCATCCGCATGCACGGAGGTAAACCTAAGTAAACAAAGTGTCCCGGCGCGCCAGCTGCTTACCCTGATGGGCCGGGACAGCAACTAGTGGGGACATTTTTGGGGGGGGACAAGCTGGGAGTCAGGGGAGTAACCCCTGTGACCACCCCCTACATGACCACCCCTAGCCTGGGACCCCGACACGCTCCCCATCTCATCCCTTCACACCTTATCTGGGGAGGGCCAGGGGAGGATGTCTCTGACCTGTCTGGAGCTGCTCTGGCAGGCTGGGCAGCGCAGCCGCAGCCTGCTCCGACGGGCCAGACCGGGCGGCGCGGCTGCAGCATGTTCATAAGCCGACCCCTGTCTCTGGTGCTTCCCTTTTTTACTAAAAAAATTCGGCTTATGAATGAGCACATACGGTTTATTTATTCCATGTTGGTGGGGAAAAAGTCTCCAAATATCGTTCTCTTTTCATGAGCTAGAAAGATCCCTATAAATATAAACTCTTCTTAATTCTTCTATTACCAAGCTATAACACAAGAAATCCTACACAAATAAAATGCTACTTCCAAAAATCACCCAAAAAAGCGATAGTTTGAGGGAGCTCATCATTGCAAATAACTTTGCTGGGAAAAGGAGAATCCTCTTTGGAAAATCTTTATCCTCATAATTTGTACAACTGTCAAAGGAAGTGGCATGAAATGAAACAGAGTCTGATGCAGCCAATTGAAACTTCATTGGATCACTGACATTCCAGAGCTCTATTTGCCACTGCTCTTGCAGCTACTATTCAGAAAAAACTCCCATTGATTTCAATCCGAATTTTGCTAAGTAAGAACTCCAATACTACTGGACAATTTCAATTTAAAAAATTAAAAAGACATGTCATTTCCCTTCATATCTAGCCATTGTTTTCAGAAAACTGATAATATTGCTTATATATTGATATGTTTAGTCTGTCGGCAAAAGAGAAGATGACACTAGAATATATTTTAGGTCTACCTCAAATTAGGAAGAAAGTTGTAACAAAAATCTATTAGGCTACATTCTATGCAATATCAGGAGGAGAGGTTTGAGCCACCTATATTCAAGGGAAATGAGGGAGCCAAAGCAACCCTTAACACAGGGGTTCTCAAACTAGGGGTCAGGATCCCTCAGGGGGTCGCAAGGTTATTACATAGGGGGTTGCGAGCTGTCAGCCTCCACCCCAAACCCCGCTTTGCATCCAGCATTTATAATGGTGTTAAATATATAAAAAAAGAGTTTTTAATTTATAAGGGGGGTCGCACTCAGAGGCTTGCTATGTGAAAGGGGTCACCAGCACAAAAGTTTGAGAACCACTGACTTAACAAAAAGTATGCAACCCAGAATTCACCGAGTACTGAGTGCTATGGGTACACTCCTCCTGATTTATTTGATCCCAGTCCACCCTTGGCATGCCTTTTGTGCCACACCCCATAAGAAGGGGCAGGATACGGCAATTTATGTCAGTCCTACGTTGCTCCTATGCCAAGGGGAATCTTCTATGGCCCAGAGCAGCATGTAGGGACTGTGGTGAGTATAAGAATCTATTCCTTTAATATTTAAAAAGAAAAATTACAAAGAAATGCAGAGAGATTTACAAAAACAAGTATTTTATTTTCTGTTTTATATAAAACTAGCTACACTACACTTGCACTTGTAAAATATTTGTATATACTGCACAGAGGGCAACAAATTCATGCACTGCACCTGACCTTATTGGCCACCATCTAGATTACAAAATTGAGAATGTCTCCTCCGTGCTCCAGTACTGACTTATCAATCTCCCTGTCTAACTTTCTTCTGCTAAACCACCAGCCCATCTTGTTTTTATTTACTTAAAAAAAGATATATAACTTCTTACGAACTGTGTCCATATTACAAAGTAATGGCCCAGGACTGAATAGTGGTGCAGTGGTTTAATCTCAGCCTTACATTCAATTTACAGCCATGGATTATTTTACACATATAATAATATCCCTATCTGATCAAGTACACATTAGCTTGTTTGACTGCTCCAAACAATTTGTACTGCCAGGGAAATGCTTCAAATGGTTTGGAGACTATAGTAAACATTTAGTAATGGGTAAGCAAGCATTATTCCAGCACTGTATTATTAATCACAAAATGTGTCTCTGTAAGCAGTTCAGTTTCAGCTGAAACTCAGTTTATCAGCATTAATGTAGCTGAGAGCTAGACAGAATAGACTAGACAGCAATTCCACATACCACAACAGTCTCGCTGCTGTTCTGAAATGAATGGATCTTATTCAGAAGAGATTATGTGTTTAGGAGCAAACAGCCTACCATAAGGTTTATTTGAAATTTTATGTATGTAAAACAAAAAGGATGATCTGGTTAAAGAAAGTACTGCATCCACTGACCTCTTCTCCCATTCCCTCCCAAGCAGACATTTCCTAGTGTTAGACATCTAGGTGATAAACAAAACAGAACACACATGGCACATCTTAGCGACTGTTGTCTAAAGGGATGCAATATATACAGTTGTTATACTTCAAACCAAGTATACTCAACATATGTGCCCAGAGAATATCATCATTCAAGGGAAGGGTGCACTGGTTCAGAACAAATACCAGCCTCACAAACTGTCATGCATCCCTCCAGTCATACTGAACATTTTTTAATGTTCTGAACTATTTGCTTAAGGACCTGCTGTAAACATATCCCTTTCGTCATTTCTCCCACTTGGTTGAAGCCCCTGGAGAGGCCTAGTTATCAACACCAGATGGGCCCAGCTCAGTTCCCCATCTTAGTCCTTTCAGTGGGCTCCACTCTTTCTGGCCTTCTTATTTTTCTTTACCAATGGGGACCAAACAGAAAACAAATGTTCTTTCAACCCAAAAGAGAAGAAACCAGCAGTTCCCACTTACTTCAGGGGTTCCTACAGAACAGTTTTACAGGAGTTCTTCTAACTGGATAGCCAAAACAGGCTATCCCTGCTTCGGGAGCCACTTCCAGCTCAAAGTATCCCGCCCCCACTGTTGACTGCAGCTTCCTCCTTTTTCTAGGTCTCTTCTCTACTATGCATGATTGGCAGGGGTGGAGAGGCAGGGCTACCTCCTCATACAAAGTCTTTCTAGCCTATTCCCCACCAATGCAGGGTTTCTATACCTTGTCACACCTGCTCCTCCACCCATCTGAGAACAAAAGAGGAATGTCCTTATATTTCTTGTACACTGTTCCATAATTCCTTCTTCCCCTACTTCTTCGATGGAATACCAAGTGTCCCTGGGATTCTTCTTTGCAGGTCTTCTTGAGATGAAGACTATTAACAAAGGTCCACTTAAAAAAAAAAATTGGTTTCTCTGGCAAATTTTCCACGCAGTGGAGATAACAACTTACATTATTATTATTACATTACACCTTCTATCTTGTAGTACCCCAGAACACTTTATAAACTATCCTTTGTGTAAACAACATACATTATTTACACTGCTGTTAGTAAATTAGTTACACTGCCAGAGTAACTCCATCAATTTCAGTAAAATGTAGCCACGCATATTTCATATCTTATAAGTCTTTTACCTGAAGTAGCATGGATGTCTTACATATAATTTCATAAAAGGAATTCCTGAGCAAGTAATAAATCCTGCTTATAAATGTGTATACACTGTAACCCTACTCCCAAGATAGTATGAGTGTGCCAGCACTGGCTCTACATTTATCAGAAAAACATGCACAGAGATTCAACTTTATTTTATTAGTAAAATATTACAGGAACAATTCAACCCAGTCACTTGAGGAATTTGATAGGATTGCATGTTTTGTTTCCATCTAATATTTAAGGACCTGACCCAAAGTCCAATGACCTCAATAGGAGTCTTTCCATTAACTTCACTGGGCTTTGGATCAGGTTCTTAAAGGTGATATACTCTCTCACTCCACAAATTTAAATAGGAATTGCCGTAGCTGATCATCCCAGAATTCTGTCTCTGCTACAATTAGACGCTTCACAGGACAGTGCAGATAATCCTGTAGTGGACAACTATGGAAAAGCCTACCCCATGGGGGAATTCTCTTTCCATCTCCACTTGATTATGCCCTGGAGCATCAGAGATGCCTTTAAGAGAAAGTACAGTCTCTTGGCTGAAGAAACCAGATGCAGATCTGTCAGGAGCCTGTTAAATATTGAAGAGTGAGTATTCACCAGGCAGAAGAAAAGCAACATATTGATTGACTCACTTTTTTGCTCCAAGCAGGAAAATTCTGTGGTATGACTTGCAAAAACAATATACTCCTCCCTACTTTTGTCTTTTGGAAAGCCAATTCACAGAAGAGGCCTCTAATGCAAGCACATAGTCACGAGAGCCATTACATTGGTATTGATCCTTGTGCTAGAAATGGGGTCGCTGGCATTTGTTGTCTGTGATGTTCTAAGCTTCTTACAGATTGCTCTTGGCAGCTGCATTGACCTCAGGTGTTCAGTGCATGCAAACAAAGGTTTTGACATTCACTTGGGGGTTGTAAATGGCCTGTTGTTAATACCATAACATCTACATGGTAAACACAGGCAGTTCCTATCTTTTGCTTTAAGATGCTGCAGAGGCCAAGAGTCCATACAGAGGCAGAGATTGGCTTCCATGACTATTATTCTATTGGGTGTCTAAGCAACAGTTTGTTGTGATTAGATCTTGACCCCTGGGAAGGTTCATGATCTCTCATGGGTGGAATGTGTATTCTGAACCCATCTATTTAATCAGATATATATAAAAAAATAATTTATCACCAATTGGTCAGTAAACAAATTATAACAAAAAAATAATGGTATGGCAGTAACATAGGCTGATGCTGTTAGCAAATTGCAGTACGTGAGTTAAGATCAATAATTTATTAGGGCACAATAAATAATGAGTGCTATTTTACTAGTCTATTTTTAACTGTGGAGGAGCAATGATTTATTTATTTATTTATTACATCAGAGTTTATTTAAAATCACACTACACATTGTACCATTGGATAAGCTGTTCTGCTTTCCTCACAAATATGCTAAAGTTTTAACATTTTCTGATTTAGGTATTATTTAAAAGTTGGCAGTTAATTTGACAGCTATTTAAAAGCAACCTGACTTTGTTCTTCCCAGTCTCTTAACCTTGGGTAACTCATAGGTGAAATCAATTCAAATTTTAAAGTTTGCACCATTTTCTAACACTTCTACTTAAATTAAGATAGAAGGTAAATCATGTTATATGAGTCAAAAACTCTATTAAAAACAATAAAAAATGGTTCTTAACTTTTACAGCCTCATAATCTTACAGGTTTTTTCAATGTCTCCCATAGAACATGAGAATATAAAATATTTTATGTGTAGAAAAAGGCCATTTAGCCAATATTTTTGCCCTTTTCTTGAGTTTATTTAATCCTGCTCTCCTTCTTTTTCACCATATCTCCTCATTCTAGTCTTAATTATAAATACCATCCCTATTTTTCATTGGCAGTTTCTCTGCATAAATTATTTTTATTTAGCATCAAAACTATTTCTCATATTTATTCCACTCCAAGATGTATATTAGTGCAGAGTTTAGGGGATTTAAATCAAAAGAGGGATCAAATCTGGCAGTAATGCTCAGGGCAGCTTTGCTGATTCACACAAGCTGGGGATCTGGCCCTAAATCTCTAAAGTCTAAAGGACTACAAATTTTTATTACGATTCTTTTTAAAAAAATTAATTAATTAATCTTTAAAAGATCACTATCAATCATTCTGACATATCAATGACTTGTGCTTCTTATCAATTTCAGAACAGTTGATTATGGCTTTGTTTTTAAGGATAATTTACCAAGCAATTATTGATATATACACTGTGTGCTTTTGCCTGAATTAGTTGTTTGCCTTCAAGAACCTAATGTTCAAAACATGCCCAGGTATGTACAAAGCACTTACTTTCATACATGATTATCAGCTTCTATTACTTGTGCACAAAAATGAAACATTTATGCACAAACTCCACCACTCTGCATACACTTGTTCAAATTAAGTGAAAATGCATTCTGCACATCTGAATTCCATCACTGTTTGTGTCCACCCAACAGTTGCCAATACACATTTGGCTAAGGCCAGTTTGAAAATGTAGTCCAAAAGCTTCCTGTTTCACTTGAATAAGTTGCTCTCCTTTCTGAATTGCACCTGAAGTTTTTCATGCATTTTTAAAGTTATCTTTCTGAAAGCAAAAGATTGAAATCCTCTCTGTCCATTCACATCACATTCAGCATATGTGCAAACTTGCTCACATGGCTCTGTGAAAAATGCCTCTACCCTGACCTGGATAATGTACCTCTATTTAAAAAAGTATTTCTATTTTTAAGAACCTGGATTTTTGTTTATTTAAATAAAATACAACTTCATTTTAAAAACATAAACCTAATTAAAACTAAATTTGAAATTGATAACCTCTATTAAGTCTCAAACTTATAAAAATCATTAAACTTAAATACAAAAAATATATTAAGCAGAATAGCCCCAATCCACAAATCAATTTAGGCACCTAAAAACCCCAAACCTAGGCACCTAAATCCCAGGTTTAGGCTCCACTGCAACCCACAAAACTCTCACCAAACCCTGGAGGCACCTCAATTCACATGGTGCCTAACTTTTCAGGGTAAAAGTTCCAGCCTCTGGGCATGTGCCCTGCTGCCCCATCTTAGGCATCCAGATGCCTATCTCCCACGTCAGCCCCTGTGTGATTCACAAACCAAGAGACGATAGGTGGTTGGCCACTATGGAGTGTCTGTTACTTGCTCTTGCCCAGTGACTGTTCCACTCTGGATAAACCCTTAGTAATTGGGCCAAAGAGAAACAGGATACACTATCTGAGATTCAGCTGGAGGGCTGCCTCCCATGACTGGACTTGTGTGGTGGATTGCCTGGATGTTGCAGACCAGTAGCTGGGTGAGTGCAAAGGCCCAGTGCTGATGTTATGTTGTGCCCTGAGAAAGGAGCACAGTGACAAGGAGATATTGTGGGAGCTAATTCTGCTTAAAAGAATATTAACTCATCCAGAACTACCTGTTAGGAGATCTTTGGGGAGTGGAGGGGAGCAATCAGTGGAGTGCTGCTGCTCCTGGACTCCTCCAGCTACTGATAACCCCTCATGCAGTGAATTGCTGAACTTCTATTAGCAGGTGGCTAAAAGAAGCTGATGCTGGGGTTTGGCTTAGGCAATTACTGTGGCCTAGGTGGAAGGTTCAGCAAAGATGCAAGGCCAAATTTCCCTGACTATTTTACATCTCTTCAGTATCAACCCTAAAATGACAAGCAAACTGGATGTAAAGCCCACACCAATAATAAAGCCACCTAATTTGTAGGGCAGGGGAAATTATGACTGATATATAAGAAGGTTAGAAGAAAGTGTGTATTAGTGGCTATTTCCTTCTTTATTCTTTTCCTTTCATTGTCCCTATTGTCTTCCCCATGATTTCAATGGGAGATGAGGTCACTCATCTTCTTACAGGATCAGGCCACTGAATCTCTAAGGAAAATAGCAAAATTGTCACTCTTTTTACTAGGCCATAACTTCTATATTTCCTTACCAGCTCTTTTCAGACTTAAAACTGTGCACATTGCTTAATGAAGACTAGTATCAGGGGGTAGCCGTGTTAGTCTGTATCTACAAAAACAACAAGGAGTCTGGTGGCACCTTAAAGACTAACAGATTTATTTGGGCATAAGCTTTCGTGAGTAAAAACCTGCATCCGAAGAAGTGAGGTTTTTACTCACGAAAGCTTATGCCCAAATAAATCTGTTAGTCTTTAAGGTGCCACCAGACTCCTTGTTGTTAATGAAGACTGTGAGCCATCTCTGAAATTTTAATTCCAAACCATTTTTGAGCTATCCAAGTCCAAAAAAGCATCAGATTAATTTTCTTGGGACCCAATCCAGCTCTTATTAAAGCCATTGGCTTTATTGAGAGTTGGATCAGACTCTTTAAAGTGTAAACACTACATTTTTCATGCTCAGGTAACTCAAAAATGGCAGCTTTGCTTCAGACTTTCCATACCACTTCAGTTCTTGCAGAAAGCATGTATGAAATTATGGGGATATGGTAGTTATGGTATAAGGCACTGAAATTATGGAGTTTGAGCAAGAGACCTTTTCAAATGTATATACATTTCAAGGTGGGAAGGAAATATTAAAGTTATCCACTAATGTGGTTTAGGGGGGAAAAGACTTTTTTGCTTTGCCTTGTTACTTAAATGCATGCAGCACTGAAAAATAAAACAAAGATCATTACTGTTAATAATATTGGGCCAATACAGAGAAAGACCGGGATATCATACAGGAAGATCTGGATGACCTTAAATACTGGAATAATAGTATTAGGATGAAATTTAATAGTGAAAAGTGCAAGGTCATGTATTTAAGAATTAATAACAAGAATTATTGTTATAAACTGGGGACGCATCAGTTGGAAGTAACCTCGGAGTATTAGTTGATCACAGGATGACTATGAGCCGCCAATGTGATATGGCCGTGAAAAAAGCTAATGCGGTCTTGGGATGCATCAGGCGAGGTATTTCCAGTAGAGATAAGGAGGTGTTAGTACTGTTATACAAGGCACTGGTGAGACCTCATCTGGAATATTGTGTGCAGTTCTGGTCTCCTATGTTTAAGAAGGATGAATTCAAACTGGAACAGGTTCAGAGAAGGGCTACTAGGATGATCCGAGGAATGGAAAACCTGTCTTATGAAAGGAGACTCAAAGAGCTTGGCTTGTTTAGCCTAACCAAAAGAAGGCTGAGGGGAGATATGATTGCCCTCTATAAATATATCAGAGGAATAAATACCAGGGAGGGAGAGGAATTATTTAAGCTCAGTACCAATGTGGACACAAGAACAAATGGATATAAACTGACCATCAGGAAGTTTAGACTTGAAATTAGACGAAGGTTTCTAACTATCAGAGGAGTGAAGTTCTGGAATAGCCTTCCCAGAGGAGTAGTGGGGGCAAAAGACATATCTGGCTTCAAGACTAAGCTTGATGAGTTTATGGAGGGGATGATTTAATGGGATAGCCTAATTTTGGCAATTAATTGGTCTTTGACTATTAGTAGTAAATATGCCCAATGGCTTGTGATGGGATGTTAGATGGGGTGGGATCTGAGTTACTACAGAGAATTCTTTCCTGGGTATCTGGCTGGTGAGTCTTGCCCACATGCTCAGCGTTTAGCTGATCGCCATATTTGGGGTCGGGAAGGAATTTTCCTCCAGGGCAGATTGGCAGAGGCCCTGGGGTTTTTTCACCTTCCTTTGCAGCGTGGGGCCTGGGTCATTTGCTGGAAGATTCTCTGCATCTTGAAGTCTTCAAACCATGATTTGAGGACTTCAATGGCTCAGACACAGGTTTGATACAGGAGTGGGTGGGTGAGATTCTGTGGCCTGTGTTGTGCAGGAGCTCAGACTAGATGATCATAATAGTCCCTTCTGACCTTAAAGTCTATAATTCTATGATTCTATATGATAGCCCACGAGGGGTCCTAAGAAAGAGTTATGACTCTCAGAATCACAATGCCTCCCCTCCTCCACCTGCACTCTAGTGAGGCTATAACTTGCTACCAGGTATAAAACATTATCCTGCCTTCTTCTGGTCAGTAGTGCATAGGGGTTGGGTGTCTACTTGTGTGTAGGTAGGAGGGAGTAGAGGTCAGGCTCTCCACCTTCACCTTGACCAAACGTTCAGGGAGGCAGGCAGGGGAGCATGTGTAGGGTCTTACATTCACCCCAACCCTGATCTAGCCACATTAGGACCCACCCCTAATCTGTCCCAGTGATATTACTGTGAAATTTGTACTGTTACAGGACATGAGAAAATCCCAACTTTTAAAAAATAAATGATAAATTGGTATCTTTCCTATTTCCTCTGTGTTTTCCTGTATGTAAACATTGAAAAATTTCCTCTTTGATCCTTCTGATACTCACAGATATTTAAGTACACTGAGAAGAGTTTAGCTCACCCCTAAGCACACATGGCCTTTTCAGTTTGTCTTCAGAGATCAGATGCATACCAGCATAACTGTAAAATAGCTGTGAGCTAGGAAAGGACTCTGCGAGTGGCATGCAAATGAACACATCTAGCATCCCACTCCAAAACTGATTAGAATTTCTTATCAAAAGAAAAAACTTTCTTAATCATTCTTCGTGGATGAGAGGCTTAGTCCTCATTCCCTTGGGCAGAGACCTTCCTTAATTAGCATGCTGTTGGTACTTCATGTATGGAATATGAATACTATTCATTATTGCTATAGCTATTATTCTTCCATGAGTCTCTTGAAAAAAATGGCTCCTTTTCAAGTGGCTTCCTTAGCAATTGACAACAGTAAATAACATATAAACTATTTTTCATTGCAGGATTTCTCAGTGGAGCCTTCACTAAATAACAGATACCCACAGAAGCTAGTGTACTCTTTGATAATATTTCTACAGTAATGCATTATTATTATTATTTCAGTAGCATCTAGCAGCTCAATCCAAGATTGGGGTCTCATTGTGATATGTGCTGGAAATATACAGATAAGAGACAGTCCTCACCTTAAAGAACTTGCAGTCTAAGTAACAAGAGAAACACAGTCAGTATTATAAGCCCATTTTAAAGGGGAGAAATTGAGACACAGAGATCATGAATCTTGCCCAAAGTAACACAGGAAATCTGTAGCAGAGCTAGGAATCAAGCCCAGATCTCTAGAGTCCCAGTCTATGCTGAATAACAAGATTATAAGAATGGCCCAGTAGTCAAAACAGTAGCTTGGAACTTGGGAGATGTGTTCAGTTTCCTACTATTGCATAGATTTCCTGTGCTTTGGGCAAATCACAGTGGGCTAGATTTGCAAAGGGAATGTAGGCATGTAGGTCTACACTGTAGCCACCACTGCATTCATAAAACCCGATAGTCCCTGGGCATCTAATTTTCTGTGGGTAAAGTCCCCTCGGCCCCTACATTTCTGCTGGTGGCATGCACAAAGCTGCCTAAGTCCTGCTGCCACTGAACTGGTTAGTGATCTAGCTCACACCTAAGTCCTGGTGGGATTCTCAAACTAGGCATTCTGTCTCCTATCTCACCTGTGAGGCCCAATCTAGTGGATGTTTCTGAGCATGCCTAATCTGCACAAATGACACTTGGAGGTGAACAGGTCAGGGTTTTGGGAGATGTATGCCCAATAGCGAAGTGGTTAGGGCCCTCCCCTGGGAAACCCCAGTTCAAATCTCCCTGTTCTAAATCAGGTAGAGTAGAGATTTGAAGAAAGGGCTCCCATTTCCTAACTGCTGAGTTATAGGATACAATGGTGGGGGAGTCTCTCTGTTGGCCATTAGGCATAGACTACCCCAGAAGCTGACCTGGCTTAGGCACCTAACTCCAGGAGAGGGTTTGCAGCTGGAAAGGATCCAGCAGAGTGAGGTGCCTCCACCCAAGCCAGAGTTAGGCAGTGTGAGACGCCTCAGGAGAAGGCTAAAGAGCTCCTTGGGGCTCAGTTCATACTGAAGAGGTATACCTGCTTGGCTTGGAGCAAGCAAACTTAAAAGGGACAACTCTCCACAGGAGGGGATGGAAACCAGGAGGAAAACTACTGTGTTTCAAAGTAAGGGTATGTCTGCACTACGGGATTACTCCGATGTTACAGAATTTGATTTTTGGCAACAGATTGTATAAAGTCGAGTGCATGCTGCCACACTAAGCACATTAATTCGGCGGTGTGCATCCATAGTATCAAGGCCAGCGTCGACTTCTGGAGTGTTGCACTGTGGGTAGCTATCCCATAGCTATCCCATAGTTCCCGCAGTCTCCCCCGCCCATTGGAATTCTGGGTTGAGATCCCAATGCCTGATGGGGCAAAAAACATTGTCGCTGGTGGTTCTGGGTACAGCCTCCCCCCTCAGTCCGTGAAAGCAACGGCAGACAACCGTTTTGCGCCTTTTTTCCTGGGTGAACTGTGCAGACGCCATACCACGGCAAGCATGGAGCCCGGTCAGCTCAAGATGGCAGTCATAAACATTGTAACACCTTGCGCATTATCGTGCAGTTTATGCTGAACCAGAACCTGAAAAACCAGGCAAGGTGGAGGTGGCAACGGCAGTGGGGGAACGACGAGAGTGATGAGGACATGGACACAGAATTCTCTCAAACTGCGGGCCCCGGCGCTTTGGAGATCATGGTGTTAATGGGGCAGGTTCTAGCCATGGAACGCCAATTCTGGGCCCGGGAAACAAGCACAGACTGGTGGGACCGCGTAGTGTTGTAGGTCTGGGACGATTCCCAGTGGCTGCGTAACTTTCGCATGCATAAGGGCACTTTCATGGAACTTTGTGACTTGCTTTCCCCTGCCCTGAATACCAAGATGAGAGCAGCCCTCACAGTTGAGACACGAGTGGCAATAGCCCTGTGGAAGCTTGCAATGCCAGACAGCTACTGGTCAGTCGGGAATCAATTTGGAGTGGGCAAATCTACTGTGGGGGCTGCTGTGATGCAAGTAGCCAAAGCAATCACTGAGCTGCTGCTACCAAAGGTAGTGACTCGGGAAATGTGCAGGTCATAGTGGATGGCTTTGCTGCAATGGGATTCCCTAACTGTGGTAGGGCGATAGATGGAACCCATATCCCTATCTTGGCACCGGAGCACCAGGGCAGCCAGTACGTAAACCGCAAGGGGTACTTTTCAATGATGCTGCAAGCACTTGTGGATTACAAGGGACGTTTAACCAACATCAACGTGGGATGGCCTGGAAGGGTTCATGATGCTCGCGTCTTCAGGAACACTAGTCTGTTTAAATGGCTGCAGCAAGGGCTTTACTTCCCAGACCAGAAAATAACCGTTGGGGATGTTGACATGCCTATAGCTATCTTTGGGGACCCAGCCTACCCCTTAATGCCATGGCTCATGAAGTCACACACAGGCAGCCTGGACAGTAGTCAGGAGCTGTTCAGCTACAGGCTGAGCAAGTGCAGAATGGTGGTAAAATGTGCATTTGGATGTTTAAAGGGTCGCTGGCACACTTTACTGATTCGCTCAGACCTCAGCCAAACCAGTATCCCCATTGTTATTGCTGCTTGCTGTGTGCTCCACAATTTCTGTGAGAGTAAGGGGGAGACATTCATGGCGGGTGGAAGGTTGAGGCAAATCGCCTGGCTGCTGATTATGCGCAGCCAGACACCAGGGCTGAGCTCCTGATATGAGTCCCTATTGTGGTCTCTCTCCATCATGCCCTTGGAGATTTTTTCAAATGTTTTGGCATTTCGTCTTTTGGAACATAGTTCTGTTAGCACGGAATCGTCTCCCCATATAGCGATCAGATCCAGTACCTCCTGTACAGTCCATGCTGGTGCTCTTTTTCGATTCTCGGAGGGCATGGATACCTGTGCTGATGAGCTCTGCATGGTCACCTGTGCTCTCCACGCTGGGCAAACAGGAAATTAAATTCAAGTTTGCAGGGCTTTTCCTGTCTACCTGGCCAGTGCATCCAAGTTGAGATTGCTGTCCAGAGCGGTCACAATGGTGCACTGTGGGATAGCTCCCGGAGGCCAATACCATCGAATTGCGTCCACACTAACCCTAATTCGAACCGGCAATGTCGATTTCGGCGCTACTCCCCTCATCGGGGAGGAGTACAGAAATAGATTTTAAGAGCCCTTTATGTCGAAGTAAATGGCTTCGTTGTGTGGACGGGTGCAGGGTTAATTCAATTTAACGCTGCTAAATTCAACATAAACTCATAGTGTAGACCAGGCCTTAGTGGACTCTTGCAACAAAGCTGCTGGGACTCAGAAGACAGCTTTTGAACCTCTGGTGCCCACAAGGACTCATCAGATCAGGTACAAGTTGATTTCTGCAGAGAAGGGTTGGGAATAAATTCTGACATGGGGTTTAGCTGTACCTAACCACCTAAACCTGCCAGACCTCTATAGATTCTGTTAAGAGAAAACTCAGAGGCTGAACAACCTCTCAGTTGGAAGATCCCTGTACTTGTGAATCTGGTAAGAGTGGAGTAAGATTCCAAAGGGGGATGGAACTTTGGATGGGAAAGAGACTGAAAATATCCAAGCAGGACCTAGTAAATGCCTTGCTTTTCACAGGCACCTACTTGCCTTTCGAGGGATGGGGCCCCTCTTCTGAGCATTTCCTTCTGGCTGGGTTAGGTGATCCCCTGTGAACCCCTTTCTGAAGCACCTAACTCTCCCAGCCTGGGTGCCTAAATCATGGCTCTGAATTCCACTTAGCAGTGGCACACTTCGGAGTTAGGTCTTGCAATGCCTAAGTCCCCTTTGTGACTCTAGCCCTTAGTCTCTCTCTGTCTCAGTTCCCTATCTATAATAAAATGGGGATAAATAGCACTGCCCTATCTCATGGGGGGTGTTAAGGATAAATACTACGGTAAGGGGGAACCATACAAGTATCTTGCATAGGTCATCCTTCCTTTCTGAGTGTCAGCAAGGATCTTTAATTACCAACAACTGCCTAGTTATATTAACACATCTCACATACTTTTTATGATAAAAATCCCATTACTTCAGAGTAAGAGCAACAGCCTAATGGTATTCTTAGCATTTTTCCTATTGATTTAAATGTACTTTTTAATGCACTTCTCACATTTAAATTGTGGAACATATATGTGGAATAATTTTTAAAGTATCTGTCTTTCCCTATGAATATGAGACTTTGTGTCTCAAGGGGTTATTCTAGAAGATAAAATTTGCATCAAATAGCTTAACTTCATGCTGGTATACACACTAGTTACATTGCCAGATGCAAATGCATCCACTTCATAAACCATTAGTTCTTCATATTCTTCATCCTACTTCCGTCTGTGGCTGAAGGTGCTCCCCACCCCGCCCCCGCAATCCATTGAAACAAATATGTGCAAAAGCATTTTGTTTGTTTACAACCAAGTTTTCAGAGTGTTTTCAGAGATGTTTTCAAAACTGAAATGCACATCATTACTACCTAGGACACATAGCAGAGACCCATTTTCCTCAAAGTGCCACTTACTGGCTTTCCAGAAAAAAGGTAATTCTAGACCCATTTTGTATGCAGGCCATATGTCAGTTTTCTAAGTCACAAATATGGAGCCAACGCATAAGTAGAGATTTGTGCACTTTAGCAAAACTATTAAAGAAAAAGTAGCCTTGGAAACTAACAAATTTGATACAAAGGCCAACTCAGACGTATATAATATATATTTGTATAGAGTCTATCTGAAAAGATGTGCTCTCACTCAACCAGAAGTTAGGGGCTTGATGCAGGAATAACTTGGTGAAATTATGTGGCCTCTTATTCAGAAGGTCAGACTAGATGATAATAATGGTCATGCATACAAATACCAACTGGGGAAAGAGAGTGACCTTTATAAATAACTGTTAGGACTAGTGAGCTATTCCATTTCTACAACTCACTAAATTTTGATCACATAAAGGCCAAATGTTGCCTCTGGAATTCTGGCCACAAAATCTTATGAACACCTTTATTTTTATGTACCAGTCAGATAGCTGTATCTAACTAGTAAATACAGATTTTGCACACTCAGTTTTGGGGTGTACATAGTTTATGGGCATAATTTTGGAGACCAGTGTTTAAAACTGGACCCTAAATGTCTCCTATCCTTGACACCTCTCTTCATTCATGGGCAATCAGGTAACCTAAATTGCTGAATGTAAGTGGTGTGGGTGTGGTTCCCATATATCTAATCTGACAGTGATTCTTAGTTTGCACTGTGTATTAGCATTAAATAGCACTATGGAGATATACCTATCTATCTCTTAGAACTGGAAGGGACCCCAAAAGGTCAAGTCCAGCCCCCTGCCTTCACTGAGGTAAAGAAGGCAATGAGGGGGGCGGGGAGTTTCTTCTATATTGTAGTTCAGTAAAGGAGCTCCTCACTCATCCTAAAGTACAGGCAATTTCTATAGACTGAGCAGCAGTACTCTACACAGAGATGTGAATATGTATCTGATGCACATGTTTCTAATTCCATTTGCTGTCTAGTCTGCCAGAAGAAAATATTTTTGTCTGTCTGAAATTAGTCTCCATATTTATACAATGCTCACCACTGTGGTATCTGAGTACCATGTGATATGCAGTGCACACACACTGATTTCTGAGAGAAAGTAGATAATATACTAGCTATGAAAATGTAGTCATCCTCACATCTACTATGAGCAGTTGAGTCCTTCTGACATGTCAATTAAAAAGACAATGGGCTAAACTTTACTCAGTTACTCCCGTGAATCTCCAAGTGTGTGGCTGTGAGAGCAGAATTTGACCCAGATCAATTACCATAAACCCCCTATTTTTGATTCCTACATTTAAATAAGCATTCCTAGGTACAACTGAATTCAAAAATAGATGAATGGGTGTATGTGGGGGAAGAAATGGCCCCCAGCAGTCTTCCAGTCAGCTGAAAGTGGTTTCCCTCTGTGCTGACCATGGCAGTCACATACCCATCAAAGCTTTCAATCTTCTGTTGTTTTTCCTGAAAATGCTAGAGTATAGAAATCTGTAAAGCTCTTAAAGCAGGGTTTCTCAAACAGGGGTCACCACTTGTGTAGGGAAAGCCCCTGGCGGGCCTGGCCAGTTTGTTTACCTGCCCTGTCCGCAGGTCCGGTTGATCACGGCTCCCATTGGCCGCGGATCACTGCTCCGGGCCAATGGGTGCTTCTGGAAGCAGTGGCCAGTACATCCCTTGGCGTGCGCTGCTTCCAGCAGCCCCCATTGACCCGGAGCAGCGATCCATGGCCAGTGGGAGCCGCGATCAGCCGGACCTGTGGATGGGGCAGGTAAACAAACCGGCCAGGCCCACCAGGGGCTTTCCCTACACAAGTGGCGACCCCTGTTTGAGAAACCCTGTCTTAACGTGACACATGGTGCTCGGGATTCTTTAACTTATGTTTACAATTTATTTTGATTTCGGAGCTGTCTGAAGCACAATGAGAACTGTAGCTGCTCTGAGGATTTTTTTCTTACTCTTTCTCTGTGCTGCTTTCCTAGCACTGATCTAAGCCCTTGATGTGACCTTGGCCATTCTGATTGTCTTAAAGATTCATTATCATAAAAGCAGAATATATTACAAATTCAACTCCTCAAAGGCAGGTCTGAACAATATGACTGAAATATCTGATTAGTATGAGGTATACTGGTACCCATCCTATCCAGAAAAAAGCCACCACCACCAGATTTGGTGGGTTCTGAGTATTTCAGAAATGCTTTGGCTCTATTGTTATCCCTCTGGAAACAATGGGTTTAAGGTCAGCAGAAGGTAAAGTCCGAGAAGGTTGCAAGATTGTAAAGGCTTTGTAAGAATTTGTTTAAATTATCTTTGACATTCCATTGTTATCTCAAGCCTTCTCCTGTGGCATACTCTTGATTTACAGTGCAACCATAAAACCATTAGGAGTTGTTTCACTAACAGTATGTAAATGGTGAACTGTGGTTGTTACTATTTATGTAAATGATAATAAATCAACAAGTGCACTTTGAATATTTTAGGTCAGTCTCATTAACTGTGCATTTAACAAGCTTCGAACCATAAGCTTGCTCGTTGGTGTGTTATATATTTGTTTTAAGAATAGGGAGAACTGTGCTGCAAGGCCATAAAACTGGCTTTTATCCACAATCTGCAGAGCAAGATTTACTCACATCGGATGACTTCTAAATTGATCAGTAAATTGCTCTAACTAATATTTTTGAAAGGAGTCAAGTAACCTCAATGGCCAAATATAGTAAAAAGACATCCAAATTGAGAGAGGGACCGCATGGCTCCAAGAGGGGCTTGTAGGACCTATCCCTTAGGGAAAATTGTAACACTAAAAGAGTTGTTTCGTTTAACTATAGCAGAAAAATAGCTATATCCAATGGAGTAGTCTGTGGTCTGATTCTGGGAAGCTCTGAGCAGCCACAATCCCTGCAATATCAACTGGCTTTTGAAGCTTGCTTTGGAAGTCAGGCAGCTTGATGCACCCAAGTTTGCAAAGTCATGTTATTAACAGTATTACAAAATAGTGATTTTTATATTTGAATGCATACATACCTGTTGCAGGTAGAAAGCTCCTTGTCTCCTCCTATCATTGACCCATGGGAGGACTGGATACAACTTCCTTTTGTCCAGTACAGCATAGGCACTATCCCTTCCCTACTCTATTTAATAATTAAATATTAAGATGGTACCTATCCTGGGGCCTTTGATATAGAACACACTTTTAAGCTAAGAGCATCAATTTAAGATAATCACCATAAATCCATCTCCTCCTCCTACGCTCTTCTCCTCACCCCCAGCAATAAGACACTCTTACAGTTACTCGTCCCTCTTCCTACCACCACCATTTCCAAATGCCTGTGGGGGGAAAGGTCATCACTAGCTCCCCTCCATAAAACGGTGAGAGGGCAGCAGATGTGTGGCTCCATATGTTGAGGGAAGTGAACAACGGAGATGTAGCACCTGCATGTATTCTTTATGTAGGTTTCTAACTACACCTCTACCCCGATATAACATGAATTCTGATTTAACATGGTAAAACAGTGTTCCGCCGGAGGGCTGCGCACTCCGGCGGATCAAAGCAAATTCGATATAACGCGGTTTCACCTATAACGCGGTAAGATTTTTTGGCTCCCAAGGACAGCGTTATATTGAGGTAGAGGTGTATCAGTGTATTATGGATGCATATTTTACAGATGAAGAATATGACTGATTACCCTCCATCTTCTCTTCTTCTCTCTTAATATTCATTCTGTTCAATGTACCCTCAAACAGATAGTTTAAATGGGAGCATGCCACATCTCATACAACAAAGCTTCATAAGAGGAATGGGGAAACTTGACATGGGAAAAGAGATGGACTGAAGTATCTTGACTTCCATCCAAACTAAGATGCCACTAGGAATGTAGGCCTGGAAGGGACCTTCTGGGTCACCGAGTTGAGTGCCCTGCTATCCCAACTAACCCTGTCAGATAATCTCACTAGAAGCAGACATGATAGAATTGTCTCCCTCCAAGAGAAAGGTCTGAAGAAAATAAGAAGTAAGAAGTAAGGAAGCAACGAGAGGTGTGTGTGGGGGAGGGGAGGATGAGGATAAAGGAGGAAAAAGAAAGGAAGAGAAATTCAGCAAAAAAAGGCAGCTTGGTTTTCTAATGTACAGAAACCCAGTTAGTAAGGTAATCTCTGGGCTGGAGCTCTTAGTTATATAATGTGCATGAAGTATCTGAATAAAAGAGAGACACCGGTGCAATCATCTGGTAAAACCTTCCATGCTAACTTGTTCATATACCCAAATTGGTATTGATCAGGTATCAGAAAAAGACCACTCATACCCCCAGCTACAGAAAAGCTTTCATATGATGGTGCTTATCTAAAAAAAGAGACAGTTTAGAAACATCAGTGGTGGAAAGAATGAAGAACAAGTTGAAGACCAGCATGTATACTGGCCTTTGGGCAAGGTCAGATGTAGCATCAAAGAACTCATGGTTCTACAAACCAGAACTTTTAAAGTGAATATTCCATAATATGACTTAGTCAGTAGGAGCAGGTGGCCTGCTGGGAATCTTGGCTCAACAACAAACATAATGATCATCCATGAATTCCTTTAAAACACTTGGCAAGTTATCAGTATTCTATATGAGAGTAAGGGAAGAACACAAATATTATCTGTCTTATAGTCTTATAGGTAACATCTGCTCAGACAGGAAATAGATCAGTTGGAACCTTAGGTTGTTCACATATTAAATGATACGTCCATATATTTTTGTTCTTTAAGGAACTGAAAAATTCACTTAAGTGCACATGATGCTTTCACATATGATCCTTCAGAACTGTGCTTATTTTGAAAGACATTTAGCTTTATGGAATGGATATGGAAGTGTCATGTATAAACTGTATACAGCTTGTGGAAAACAACTTAAGTTACATCATTCATGTAGATGTGAGTAACTGACTAGTTGAACAAAGTGATAGGATGGGACAAACTTTCAGCTGCAGATGTAAGCTTTTCACTCAATCTGGGCTATTTTTTTTTTATTTCAGGTTTTCAATTAAATTTGCCATTCTTCTCCATGTTTGTCCGAAATGTTTAACAATGTCATCTTCCCATCTTCTTGGAGGCTGACCAGGTGGTCTTTTCTGTTCTCATGGGTACCACTCAGTAATGATTGCGGTCCATCTATTGTCCGTGAACCGTGGTACGTGGCCCACCCATCGTATCTTATTATAACTGCTTTCCACAACAATATCTTTCATACCGCTGCATTCTCTATCATTTCATTTGGGATATGATCCAGAAGGGAAATTCCCAACATAGCTCATTCTATTGCCCTTTCAGCTACCGACAGCCGCTGTTCTTCTCTTCGTCAGTGCCCACGTTTCACTGCCATACAGCATGGCTGGCAGCACTGTTGAATTGAAGATATTTGTACATGTGGTCTTGTCGATTTTTCCTTTGAGGATGTCCTTGATGGAATTAAACGCACACCATCCTGCCTGAATCCTTCGCGAGAGTTCTCCGTTCATGTCTTGGCGCATATTAACTTCTTGGCCCAAATATATGTACTGTTCCATTTCTTCAATTTCTTCTCCTGTTACCATTATTCGGGCTTTTTGTAAGATTTCTGATCTCATGTATTTCGTTTTGCAACGGTTCATTTTCAGACCGACCTGACTGCTTTTCTTGTCGAGTCTTCGTAGCATGCTCTGCAGTTGGTTGGTGCTTTCGGCAATTAGTACGATGTCATCCACGAATCTGAGATCAGATAATCATTCGCCATTTATATTAACACCACTCCTCCAATTGATCTTGTTCATAACCATTTCAAGGCAGGCAGTAAATAGTTTCAGTGAAATCCTATCTCCTTGCTTTATGCCTCTCGATTGGGATGCGGAGGGGAATTTCAAGGAGAATATGTCTATTGTACATTCAGTATTCACTTCCTTCATCAAACTGATGTACTGCATATTAATGCCCTGCTCTGCGAGCGCCTTTAATATTGCGTTGAACTCAACGCTATTGGAGGCCTTTTCATAGTTGACGAAAGCAATGCAAGCAGGAGTTTGTAATCCCTCACTCTTTCTAGGAGCTGGCTAAGGGTAAATATATAGTTGATCATGCTGAAATTTCTTCCAATTACTATTTTCAAAACATTTTAAAAAAACTAGTTAAAATTATGCTTTTTTTTTTCCAGTGCTAATTTACACCTGCACCTGAAATATCACTTGACCCTCCACATTATAGTACACTGGGGGGAGGCAGGGAAGTCAGATACTTTTGCCTGAATCTTCAAACTGTGTTAAGAAGAGTGGATGAAGACCTGTTACTGCACTCTTGCAGGCTGCCTGTTCACCTATACTGTAGTCAGCAGAAATAGCCACAGGCTTCAAAAGATGGTGGATTATATACAGACGCAATGCTTTCCAGACTCTTGTTGTCATTTGTCACTCTGAAATCTGCACATCTGAAAAGCTGCTAGATGTACTTTAATCACCATCAAGGCTATTTATTTATTTTTTTTAAAGAGAGAAAAACTTGAGCTGAGGTGAGTCAACAACTTAGCAAGAAGATATCCTCTTAAGTGGGAAGTTTCCATTCACTTAGTTCTATTTATTATACATTTGAATGGTTCCTGAAACAACAGAAAGCCATGCATGACTACACAGGAACTAAAACACAAATAGGGGCAGCAGATGTTGCTCTGACCTCCATGCATTGCCCCAATTGCCAGCTCTGCGGCTCTTCTTCATCATCCATTTGAGACACTAATTTTACAAGCTGAGACATAAAGTTTGCTCAAAACTCTTGGGATCCATTACTTTCTACTAGGTGAAATGCTAATTATATGTTATCTACTATTATTTAGTGGTCTCTGAGGAACAGCACCACTTTAAGTAGCTCCTAATCTGAAACTAAAAAACAGTCAAGTATGACATTACATAATTGGCCTAAATTAATTTTTCCCTAAAAGGATCCCAGGAGAGTCCTTGGAGGTAAAATCACCCAGACACTCATGCCAGCACCTCCCATCACTGACAAGGGAAGAGACTGAAGTTGCTGGTACAGTTGCATACACTGCAAAAAGCAATGTCACCTCCACTAGAAGCTCTCTAAGTTACTTTTGGTAAAGTTATCCTTTTTAGTAAACCCTGATGCAGACCAAATTCCAATGGAGAGATTAGCATGTCCAGTTGTTTGCTAATGATACTGGAAAAATAAATTGAAATCATTTATCAAGTAGCTGTAAAATTCAGCTTAATACACAAGTATGTAAAATCAGCAGCAGAAATTAATTGCACTATAATATTACTCAAACCTGGAAATCAATAGCTGACTGCATGGAAATATCCAAAATAATATAAGATATTATGGGTGAAATCCTGGCCCTACTGAAATCAAGGAAATCTTGCCACCGACTCAGTGGGGACAGGATTTCAGTTTTCCAATACTTGCATTGTTGGCCCTTTGCTTTGTCTCTCCCTTCTCCACTCTGTCTTGTGGAGTGCTTTTATTCTATTATTATAATTGCTTAGACCTAGATTCTGCCTTGTTCTTCTGCAACCAGACCATGGAGGTAGGACTGGATTAATGCATAGTCATTATGCTTCTATGCCTAGGACCACAGTAAGTGAAGCAGTGATTTACATCAGAACCTCAGCTTTATTTATTTATTTTATTTTATTTTATTTTATTTTATTTTAAATAAAAGCTTCTAGTCCTCCTGGTTGTAAAGATAAGCTCTGAGTCCTTGCGACCTCACCACAGCCAAGGGCTGTATTCGAGGCATGAGAGGAATGTAGTGGGCCTGCAAACTTCATTTATCCAGTCCTGAGAGGTGTGAGAGGGCATAAGATAACCTCCCTTAACTCCTTAGCATCATTTCCATAAATGCTATTCAGAATTGTAGCCCTGCCCACAGGCAGCAAATTCCAAGATGCTGCCCTTTGGGGCAGGGAGTAGGCAGAGCCATGGCTCCACTTGTTGCAGCTACCATACAGCAGAGCTGGTTAGTCACGTGGAGGAAATAGGCTGTCTCTCTTAAAGGGGTTGGGGAGCATATAGCAGTTTGCACACCAGAGAAAACGGGCATTCCACTAACCTGAGAAGGTGCATGTAGAGAGGTTAGCCTGGACTCCTCTCAATCTGGGGTGGCAGGGAACCACACCGTCTCACTACACTCTGTTTATGTATTGGGGAATTAGCTCAGCTGCGGGAGTCCTCCCCGGGCGGCCCTGGTGAGGGCAGAAATAAGTACAGTTAGGCCAGAGCCCTAGGTCAGGGTGGAGCAACAATGAGTCAGGTGCTCAGGCCCTCAGGCAGGGGCTGAGCAATAGTGCTATAGCAGTAGCAATATAAATAGTAGTAAGCCCAGGCCCTAGGTCAGGGCAGAGCAATAAGTCAGGAGCTCAGGTCCTCTGGCAGGGCTGAGCAACAACAGTAGGCCCAAGCCTCCAAAAGGCCTGGGAGAGGGGGAGACTGCCACCCGCAAGTTGGGTGGCGGGGGGATGCAGGCCCTCCCACTCCACTGCGTCCCAGCCTGGGGCCCTAGCAGTGGCAGAAGACCCGATGCTGTGTCAGCGGGGATCCTGGCCGCAACACACTGACATGGGTTCTGGCAGTGCTGCAGCCAGACTAGGGTCGGCTGCTCCCGGGCTACTTCCTAACTCTCCCTTGTGTGGTACGTGGGTCGGGGTGGTGTCCGACCCACGTACAGGGGGGGTCCAGCACCATGGGTTCCTTGGGGTAGCTGGCGAGAGGCAGACCCGGCAACTCCTCCGGGTAGCAGGTGCAGGGCAGGCCTGGCAACTCCTCTGGGTAGCAAGCGCAGGGCAGATCGGGCCAGTCCTTGCATGGATGGTGGGTCATTGGTGCTTCCCAATCGCAGCCTAGACCAGAGGCATCTGGCCTCTCCAGTGGCTGCTTTCCCAGTGAGCTCTGAGGTCGAGCCTTTATAGTTCCGGGGCACCGTCTGACCCTCTGGGGGGCAGGCTCAGAGCTCACTAGCTCTGCCCACTCTGGTGTCCAGAGGGGCTCATCTCTCCGGGGCAGCGGGGAACCACACCACCTCACTACATTTCAGTTCTAGATCTCCCCTAACATAGGGGCAGGCACAATATATTCTTCAATATATTTTTGCCACCGGACTGTATTTTATAATGATACTATAATAAAATACTAATAGAATTAATTCTACAATGCCATACATGTGCATGTTGTTTCTCAGAAAAAGATGAAGACAGTTAGTGCTCTAGATTTAACTGATATTACAGAGAGTAATTCCTATTGATATAATATGGAGTTTAATGGAGTTACTCTGGATTCATACCAACATAACTGAGAGCAGAACTTGGCCAGAGTCCCTGCTCTGAAGAGTTTGAATTCCAATCCATACATGAAATATATAATACTTTAGGACTTACCTGCCCTAGAAAGGGATCACTGGTAGAGCTACCCCAGCAAAACCTCCTGGCTGAGACAGAGTTTATACCAGTTCCCCAACCAAAATATATTGTATCAATAAAAGTAACTTGTTGCAAGTATAACTGTCTACACTAGGGCTTTTGTTGGCAGTTATGTCAGTCACAAATGTGATTTCCCTGCCTCAGTCTTAACTGACATGATTATGCCAGAAAAACTTTTAAGTGTAGATCAGGTCTTATATACCTCAGTATAATAGTGCTGTTGAGGGTCCCATTTTCCGCCTGATTACTGAAGAATTAATAGTCTCAGGGAAGTCAGCACTAAGAATCTTAGTGGAATCAGATTTGCTCCCCAGTCTTAATTTTGATGGTTTGGGGTTTGATTGTTTGTTAAAGAGAGAACTCCAGTGGAGTTCTGAGTCAGATGTGCTTTACACCAGCACTGCTCCACATTATTGCCTCCTTTCTCTAGTAATTGCTTTTTGACATCAGTTTTGCTGTGGAGTCTTGGTTTGGGAAAATTATGGCTGACAAAAGAAGTATGAAACTCAATAAAATAGAGACTTTCCAGGAAGAAAGTTCTGTGGCACATGCATATCATAATATACAATTACATACGTGCAGTTAGACCCCCAAAGAACAACTTTCCTCTAAGTTGGTCTCCAAAAGAAGAATTGGATGATGTGGACTCAGGAGGTGGTTGAGGAGATTATAGTGCATCTATATTTATTATTATTTATTATACTATAGTATGTGTGACATTGACTTGATTTCAGAGCAATGTCTCCATCTTTACTAATGTAATATACTTTACATATGTGGTTGTGTCTGATGCAATCTAATGGCTGAGCATAATCTATATCTTCAGAAAACTTATTCTTTTTCTACAGAACCCTTATCTTTATTAGTTACATGAAATACAATTGGCTATTTCTATTGCTGTGTCTCACATAACCAGGGTGAGTATTAGGAGATGTGGGCAGTTTGTCCAACTGCCTTGGAAAAGACCTGGCTATACATTTATGGATGAAACTGAAGATCCTGGCCTGCTATATGATTCTGTCAATGATATAATGCCTGATGTTATGAACTTCTCCCTCATGAACCATTAAGGAGGAGTCCTTTTTTCTTATTGTTGTTGTTGCTTTATGAAAACGTTAAAGCCCACAATTGCCATACCATTCATATTTCTGTGTTCAAATGTTTTACTAACCAGGCTTTGAAAATCTAGCAGAGTACTTTTGTGCCTTGAGACTATAGGTTTTTATTGTTATGGTTGCTGTTTTGCCAGATGCATATTTTCTTGTAGAGTAATAGGTATGTGGGATTTATTACTTATGTTTGACCACCTAGGGGCAGGAAAATGTACACTCTCTTTTCCTTATTCCTGTGTACAACTTCTGTCTAAAATTTTTTACCTGTGTTCTGGGAGCACCATGTATCCACTCTAACTAAAATACTATAGTTGTTGTTCATAGTGTGTATGTGGAAATGATTTTATTTGTTCCTCTAACTTCCTGGTCATCTTACTGTATTCTCATTCTACATTCTGTTGTTTGTAGAACATTGAAAAGTATAT
Organism: Trachemys scripta elegans; assembly: GCF_013100865.1. Classification (NCBI taxonomy): domain Eukaryota; kingdom Metazoa; phylum Chordata; order Testudines; family Emydidae; genus Trachemys; species Trachemys scripta. The sequence continues at coordinate 41,423,962 of NC_048302.1, read as the reverse complement.
GAAAATTAAAGCTAACAGAGAACTGGAACTGATTTATACGAGTGCAGAAATACTGAGCGTTCCCACTGGCTTAGATTTTCTATAAGGGCGCACTGCAAATAAAGTGAAACACTTAGAGGAGAAGTGTAAATGAGCTTGTCTTGGCACTGCAGAACTGCTTTATTCACTTTTAAGGAAAGAAGTTGAAGGGTTAACCTCTAATACAATTGGAAACACAATCTAATACTGTATGTAAAAATGACCAGGGACCACTAAAACCGTGTTACTTTGATTTCCTCAATTTTTGCTCTATGTATGCCCTTTGCCAGCCAGTTAATGACTTGTTCCATGTCTGAACATTTATCCCTCCCTTTTCTCATTCTGTTTGATCTTTGCGTAGCTTTTGGTACTAACACTCTATTATTAATTTATTTTTTAACATATAAGGCAAGAAAATGGTGTCTCCAGCACTCTTGCCTCTCTGGATTGAATCCCAGCTCTCACAGGCTTCACAGATTTCCTCCTCAATTCCACTAGAACCCAGACGGCACCAGCAGCAGCACAGAAGTAAGGGTAGCAATACCGCAACACCCCCTAAAATAACCTTGCAACCCCCACACACTCCTTTTTGGGTCAGGACCACTACAATTACAACACCGTGAAATTTCAGATTTAAATACCTGAAATCATGAAATTTATGATTTTTTTAAATCCTATGACTGTGAAATTGATCAAAATGGACCATGAATTTTGGAGGGCCCTATTTATATAGAACTCTCTCTAAAGACAAACAGTGATTCTCAAACCATCTTCAACAGAACACTACTTGAGAAAATTGCATCCTTCACCATGCGCATTACTGTGCAAACTGGTCACTGCTAAGCTAAAGATTTAATTACCGCTTTGTGAGTTTGCATAACTTCGGGTAGAGTCTCTGTACAAGATTGGTAGGAGGAAGAATGTCTTGTGAGTGATGGATTTTGGAGAAGGGAGCATATGTAATTAAATTATTGGTGGGGGAGAGAGTATGAAAATTAATGATATTTTGGACTTCTCTGCTCACGCCTGCATAGGAGGGAGATGTTCCCTCAGAAGATCTAGGCCCTGGAAAGAGCAGTGGGTCCCTAGTTTTCCTCTATGGCAACTTCAGTTAGGCAGGATAGGGGTTATTGTTGGAGGCTATCATGGGACCTGTTGGTGAGAAAGTTGCTGTGTAAGGTTGAACATTTCCATGGGTCTGGATAGCGCAGAGAAGTTCTCAAACTCTAAGACATTCCAGGATTATTATTCTTCCCCTCATCCCATCATCTGAGTTTGGGTCATTGTGCAGGCATCCAGCATCTAAGTATGCTAAGGAGGCAGTAAGGTCCATCTTTGCGGCAATCTATCCATCACTTCCTCTGCTTTCCTCAGGGTCTCTTTCCTACCATCCTTTTCTGCTATGCATTGGACTTAGGGATGACCCCGGCGTAGTCCAGTTTTTACTTCAAAGGGGCTTGTTCAAGGAGGGGTTTCACCATTTTTTATAATCCTAGCATCCAAAGTGCAATCTTTAGGAATTCTCATCTCACCATATGGCTTTTACCACACCACTCATCCATTTTATGTCTCTCTTACCAGGATGGATTTGATTTAAATCACTAGTCAGGAAGACTCGATTTAATCATGGATTTCTACATAAAAGTGCATTCTTGTTGGTTGTTATAACCTTAATACATATTCTTCACAACTCAGAGATAGATGTAGGTTTCGTTTTTAGAAAGTACATACATTTTTAAGTGATTTATTTTGAAAACTTTTCAGATTAGTTTTACATCTATAATGAATGATTGTTTGGTTATTTCATTTTAAATTAAATAAGATAGTTCACCTCCCAATGACTTCATAAATATCTCCAATTCAACAGGTTAATCATTAATATTTGGAGGATTTTATTGTCTTGCTGTACTAGGAGGAGAATGTGTAGACAGACATCACTAGACAGACATTTAAATTGTTTTATTTAACTACAACAACGTTATGAATTCTGGATTTTTTTCTTCCACAGCAAACATATAATATTTTAACAAAACAAGCATATGAATTTTTGAATTTAGTTAAACATTCAAGTTTTTTAAAATCAGATTTGTTTTTGTTAAAATTGTTGACTAAAATAGTTAAATGGTTTAAAAAAATTAAATTGACTATGTCTGTCAGGTCAACATGAGAAACTTAAAATATTGGCTTCAGTTGTCTTCACCTTCATTTTCCTGTTTGTTCATAATCTGGAAAAGAAAAACAAGCTTTCCTGCTTTTTCAGGCCCCAAACGATTTCTCAATTTGGAATGAATTAGTCCAAAGGAAGAAAATATTCTTTCTATACTGGCAGAAGAAGCAACTGCTGTTAAAAGTGAGATTATCACTTCAACGGTCTCTGAATCCAAGTGCTTATTTGACTTCCACCAGTTCACTGGTGTGACTTTCTTTAAGACATCATCATCACCCTTAGCTCTGAAGTTTATTATAGTTGGCATTATGGAGGGATGATTGATGGATGTCCATGTCATAGCCAACTCCTCTTCTTCAGCAGTTAAGGTTTGACCCTGGTACCGAATATTGAGAATATTTGAAAGAAAATAAGCTAGAGAGAGTGCTTGTCCCATTCGTTTGTTTAATGCTTGTAATTTAACTCTGTCATTGCATATTTATTTTTAAGATCTCACTCAGTTCCTTCCAAATTTCAACAGCATCAGCAATAAAACAGCAATTTCCCTGCATTTTGTTCAAGGCTACAGAAATAGGCTACAGGGTACTCAACATGTGTTCAACATTTCCTTTAAGCCCAATGTTGAGAATGTTGGCTGTGACAGTGTCATCTATTTTTTCCATGATTTTGTTCACAAATTGTCATTAGATTAGGCCAGTTCTTGATATAGTGCTCAAAACGGTCCACTACTAAGTTCCATCGCATGTCTTGTGGGAGAGTTAGCTTGGTTCCTCCCACTTTTTTCAGAGCAGCTGCAGAAGTATTACAGTATTGTTACGGAAGTATTTTGCAACTTCAACATTAGCCTTTATTTCTGGAACACTGAAGTCTTTGGCTAGGAGGTGCATCAAATGAGCACAGCAACGATATGTTGTTAGCTTGGGACTCTCTTGACTCTCTTCTAAATTTCTTCTCATCTTGGATACATTTGCAGCATTATCTGTGACCAAGCTGCGTACTAGACATTTGATTTTTTTTCCACAGTTTTGTTATAGCTTTTACTGCTACTTCTTGTAAATATTCCGCTGTGTGTGCATTTCCTGATGTATCAATTGTTTCTGTAAGCAAGACATTCCCTTCTTCTTTTGTCACACAAGCATATACAACAAGATCATTGTGGATATTGCTCCACTCATCAAGACTCAGGTTAACAATTTCAACCTCTAGACCTTTTGCACACTGCTCAATTTCTCTTTCATACACTTTATCCAGCAATTTGCCTGTGACATCTGCTCTGTTCGGTGGACTGTATCCTGGTCTTAATGACTGAACCATGTTAATGAAGTGTGGGTTCTCAATCATACATAAAGGAGAGTTTGTTGCATAAACAAACCGGGCAATTTTTTAATCAATTACCTCTTTTTGTAATCTGCTGGTTCTTATCACAAACTTATCTATGGTTGTTTCTGGATGTTGGAGATTTTTTTCTCTTTTTGCTACAGGTGATATACTGTGGCTATGTGACATACATGATGTGACTCAAACACTATCATTAGCAAATAACTCTGAAACTATAGAAAATGATGGTGATCTTGAAGCCGTGGATAGTCTTCAGAGTCCTGTATGTTGAGGATGGATTCTCCTAAACAAAATAAGTCAATGCAGTTATTTAATTATTATGACCATACTGCTCATTTAGTATTACTCATTGCATTCACTGACACTCAGTACTATTTTAAGGGTGAAATAGGCAGATCTTCCTTTTACAATTTCAGCTATTTATTTTTTATCATAACTGCATCTAAAATGATAGTACCATAGAGTAACAACTATATTTTTTGCTCAAACATGAGAATTCAAAAATAGTCCAAAAGGAAGACAGGCTGTCCTTAAGAAAGAAGTATGAAATAAAAAAGTTTACCAACCTGAAGATCCTGCATGTTCAGACATGTTCCTTTCATCATCTTCAACGCAGCTTCTTCCTGAGAAGGAACACTTCTCATGATGTTGTTTCATTCGGGCAACTAGGCCTTGCATTTCTTTGTTGCACTGTTTGCATTTTTCACGCATTCCTGTTTTACCCAGAGGTACAGGAACTTCATTAAAATATTCCCAAACTGGGTCTCTTTTATGGCCTGCTGCCATTATAGGTTTTCCCTTCTAGTGAGAGAATGGTATGGTAGGTCTCAAATCAATGAAGGCTACACTCAGAAAGACCTCAAGACTGCTGCAATATGCTGCTCAAACAGTTTCACTTTTGTTTCTACTGCCTGTCCCTCCCGTCTCACATTTATCTCCAGACAATAGGGTTGAGGTCTGTTATTTCTCACCTCTATATATTATTTATTTACTTAAAAATATTTTTGCTGTTAACAAGCATGTTATCTCTGGAGACACAAATTCACAGTTTGAGAACTGCAAAACTAAGCATCATTTTCTAGACTGAGCACTGAGTCCCATTGGGTAGATAGAAAGATTTAACCTAAATAATCTATACAGAAGCCCCTGAAACCCCATAAGATTAGGTCCCTAATCCATGAACTATTGGAACTCATTTACAAAGCTTTTCTTAAACATTACATGAATATATTGTCTCATACTATAGAATTAGAATTTATAATCCCTATTCCATGATGAGATATCTTTGAGTTACAATGTATCTTAATTAAAACTATCTTTAGATAATTTTTTTCCTCAAAAAGCATTTTATCAAAAAAATCTGATTTAAATAAAAAAAATCAGATTTTTTTTAAATCATTGATTTTTATCCACCCTGTTTCTCGTCCATGACTTTCACCAGGTCTAATGCCACTTTATCAAGTCCTGCTACCTTACTGTTCTTTATAATCTGGACTACATTTCTTACCTCTTCCTCTGTTTTTCTCGAAGTCAGGCACCACATTAGGCTCACATGTTGACAGCCTTCCAGGTTCCAGTATTACTCATTTTATGTATTTTTCCAATTTTGAAGCTGGCTTACTGTGAGCTCTTATGTTTTGTTTTGTTTTTGTTTTTTTTAAATCTGGAGGCTGGTATGGTTTTGTATGGGGAGCCTGGCTTTTATTTGTAGTTTTACAATATGAATTGCCTCTCATGGAGTTTCCTTAAGACTTTTCCTTTTTAGGAGAAGGATTTATTCTGTTCGGACCGGAGAAATCAGAGGCATTGGCCTTTCACACTCAGCTGCTATTCTGTATGTATAGGGTTGAGTATCTTGCCCCCCACAATGAAAACAGTTCTTAAAATTATTAAAAAAAAAAACCATAAACCTTTCTAAAAAAAAATCCTTCACAAAAGGATTTTTTAAATAGGACATGACGAACAATGTATACGTTATAGCTCCCATCTACTTCCTTTGTCAGCTCCATTTCACTGAATAAAGCAATATTATTGAGATGCCTCCAATCAAGTTGTATTTAGCTGAGGCTGGGAGAGGGATGTGATGGGAGCTACAGTTCACTTCCACATATAGTCTTCCCCTGCCCCAGTGACAACTATGGTTCATGCAGCTAGCACTGGACTTCACTAACCCAATAGGTCCTTTTTCCATCCAAACAGAAGAAATGGTGGACACAAATTGGAAGAATGTGGACCTGTAAGGCGCAGAATAGAATCTGTCGAGACCTTTTTTTAGGTTTGTCTAACAAAGTTCACAGATCACAAAGATGAAATTCTGGCCCAATAGGCAAAATGCCTATTGTCTTCAATGGAGCCAGGATTTCACCCCCACCTCACCTAGATTTCTCTAAAGGAGGGGAGCCCAACAGTAAGAACCACTTTTTCACTCCTGCAAAATATTGTGAACATATTTCTGCAAAGTCTGGAAATGGCCATCTTTTTACATAGCAGGATTTTGAATCCCCTGATGTTCCTAGGTCTTTTTGGTTTTCCGCTGCTCCTTTAGGAAATTCATCTTCCATAACATCCAAGTGTTCCTCTGAAACTATGTTGAAATTATTTGACCTTCATCATAATGGTGCTGGTATTTTGTGTTCATTTGGCCGTTGTACTGTATTTAGATCACTTGGGTTTAAAATAATGCAATTTAGGAGCTTGCTTGTCAGTGCACACTAATCTAGGAAAGTACTGTAATGTATTTATTCAAGTTTTACAATAACAGTTTAGGAAAAATAAAATCCCATGTTTATAATAGGCTAAGTAGCTATTATTTCAGGTCTACAAGTAGTGGCAACATTTTTCACCATCTGATTGTTAACTCATTCTTGGAGGTGACTAAATCTGTCATTTAATCATTGATGCCCTATTCAGTATATTTCATTCTGTGCCTTTTTGTAAACATATCACTCGGCTGATCTTAATTCTACTGAAAATAAATCCTGAAGTACATTATAAATATTGTTAATATGCTCTTATGAAGTGGGATCTCTCTTTACAATGGAGTGAATATAGATCTCTATTTTTAAATACTATGTGCTGGAAGAAGTGTTTTTGTTTTTGCATTATCATCTTGTAAATATGGTATACAAATAGTAGCATGTCTGGTAAAACAACAGTGCCAGAAACTAGCCCACAGGCAACCTAAGCCAGTGTAACTGGTCCTACCCCACCTGAGGTCCCCTTGGGCAATCTTTTCACTCAAAGCTCCAGGACTGAGCTGGTGATTAGCCTATGCACAAGTGAAGAAGAGTTCTTCAGCCCTCTTCCTCCACTCCCAATGTGCCACTCTGCAGTAGTAGCAACAGTCTAGAATTAAATGTTGTTTAAATATAACATATTGGAGCCCAGCTGCTTCCACTGAAGCCAATGGGAGCTTTGTTATTGTCGTCATGGGGAGGAGGATTGGGCGTGTTTGGAGCTTATGAAATCAAGCTGGGTTTGATTTACACAATAACTTGAAACTTCCAAAACTAGGAATGTAATTTTCTTAAACGGAACTAACAATTTAAAAACCACTTAAATGTTTCAATTATAAAAATCTGCCCTTCTCCACTAAAGTAAATTCCCATATGCCACATTATGACAGGTATGGAAATTTCCTGTAATAACTTTGGGAGATCTTACTTTAATTCAATATCTTTAGATTCCATTGTATTAAACACAAAGGTTATGTATTATTATGAGCCTGAATGATTAAATGACTACATTGTTCAATGTGGTACACATGAATGAACCTTTGGGACAATACATATGAAGTGGATTTCCTGAGAAATACTGAAAATGAGGTGAATTCAAATCTCTCCCCATCCCCTTCCCCTGCCTACAGTTATGAAAAACCCAGCCCTTAGAAATACGCCCTGAGGAGAGGGCAAGTGTCTGCTCATTACTTGTTCCCAGAGTCCTGAGATCAAAGACTCAAACTGTATAAAGCAGTGACTAACCATTTAACAGGCATGCTTGTTCTGAGCTAACAGCTGTTCTGAATGTATAACCACAGAAAAACCTCTTTGTTAGGTTTGAAGGACTGATCACCTGCCAGAGCCCTTGTTGGAGCTGGGGTGACCTCTGGTAAGCTTATTAGCATGTATATCGGTTTTTATTTTTAATATATTTTCTCTGTAATGCTTTCACCTTAAGAATAAATGTGCTTGCCTAGAAAAAGCTATGTGATAACGTCTTGTAGGCAATTATGCTACTGATAGGCCTGCTTTTCTCTCTATGTAGAGGCTGCTTAGGCAGCCTGACTTACAGGGAAACTCACATTGTAAGTATGGAACTGTGGAGCCTGGAAACCCCTGTCAGGAGGGAGAGGTATGGATTTCTTCCCACAAGAGGTGATGGCTGAGGAGCTGGGAGCCTAGAGGGATGCTCTTGCTGGACCTGGAGAGGGAATACGGGTGCAGATGCCTTGATCAGTGACCACATTGTAACTTTGAAGCCAGTCTTCACAGCTGAGTTTTCAATGCCTGAAACTAGGGGGAGATATATAACTGACCTGTGTTTATAGTTAGAGCTGAACCAAAAAAACCCATTTTATTCATGATCATTCATTCAAAGAGGAACCCTGGCTTTGCCCAGGTGACTAATCACACAGTCAAATAACAAATAGCATATCATAGATCATAATAGCAAAAGTGGGCTACATTTGTAGCAGATACAAACAGATGGCCCCAATACCTTTCTGCCCTGTATCTCAAACTGCTTTGTCTTTCCAATGTGCTTAGCCTAGTCATCCCATTAGCCCTTTCCTGGAGGTTCTCTTGCTCTTCAGTGGAGCATCTACAATCCCTGAACTCTCAAGATTATTTCCAGTTCTTCAATCAAGGCTTCTCCTGGCTTAGTTCTCCCTCCAGGCTCACAGTCATTTCCCACCCACATAGCTAGGGCTTTTCACACAACAGGCTCCTGTTCCTGCAGATCCCTCAGTTGAGGCTTATCCTTGAACTAAATTTTGCTTCTTGCGGACTTAAGTAGTCACCTGCCCTCTTCCCAGCAAGCCTGGTATCTAGTCAAATGCTCTCATCACCTGACCCTGGTGTAATTTCTTTCATCTAGCAAGTCAGCCTAAACCTGGTACAGATGTGGCTGAGCCCTAACCCCTTAAATAGCCAGCTCACCTTGTGACAGAAAGAAAAAGAATTATGAGTTAATTCTATCATCAGAAAAATGAAAACAGGAAAAGCCAAAGAGAAAAATCATAGTTTGAATTTTCATGCAGTAAGATCTAGGGCAGTCATTGTAGCAGAAGCAAAGAACAATGGATATACACACTCAGCTGCAAAAGGACAATACATATTAAACAGGTAGCTCAATAATGTGCAGTCAAGATATTGTACCTTTTTTCCTTCCCTTTTTATTTTAGTTGCCTGGAAAGAAATCTAAAGAATATACAGTAGCACAATTCTTATTTTTCATCCAAATCCAGTTTCCCCTCCCCTCAAACCTATCAAAGTGGAAGCAGTGTTCATATAGGAAGTTCACACTACTTAAGTTCTCCTGTTCCACCTGAACTGCAAATGCAAATATACCTCTACCTCGATATAACACTGTCCTCAGGAACCAAAAAATCTTACTGCGTTATAGGTGATACCGCGTTATATCGAACTTGCTTTGATCCACTGGTGTGTGCAGCCCCGCCCCCCCCCCCCCCCCACACACACACACACATCCTTGAGGGGGCCATTTAGGGATCTGGGGCAAAAATCTGTTGGGGGATTGGTCCTGCTTTGAGCAGGGGTTTGGACTAGATGATCTCCTGAGGTCCCTTCCAACCCTGATATTCTATGATATCCAAATTCATGTTGTAGAGGTGTATCTATATTTTGGATATTCCAATCCTGCTATATCTAGGTTATGCACAGTATCAAATCTCAGAGAGGTGTTTATTCATAGATTAAATAAATGCATTTTCCCTAAAGATTCCCAAGTGTTTTGTGGTAAAAGAAATTTGTAACATGCTGAATGACTAATGAGGTAGATTTCTCAAAAATATTCGGGGGTTTTATTGTTCCACTATTGTTTCAGTTCTTTGCAAGTGATAGCGTGTAATATGTATTGTGCTCAGAGAATTTGGTGGTGCTTAAAATTGTTTGATGCTAAGGCAAGGAGTCAGAGGTCTGAGAGAGAAAATATACAATTATATTTTAGATATCTCACTTCCCATTTGCTAATGCCTATTAAGGCTCCTTTCTATATATGTCATCATATAGAATATGCATATATCTTAGAGCTGTGAATCCTGAAACATATACATGTATTGCATTATCTCTGAGTGATCAAATGCTGTCCATATTTCTGTTAACCTTAAAGAAGATAAATGAGACACCATGTGGGGGAAAAGAATATCAAAAGATAAAGCTGTTTGAGTTGCTTTATCCACTGAGTCCAATAAGCAACCTCAGATTTCTAGGAGCATTTTGCGCACCTTACAAGGAGTATGCATGGTACTAGTTGCCTGAAAGTCTGCTGGGATACAGTTATGAATGGAAACAAACTTAATACACCCTCATTCATTTTGATCTATGTACAGCAATTCTGGTTTATTACACATCTACTAGGCATGGAAATGGTGAGGACCTGTGTCATCTAACACTTATGTTCTGCAAATACACAAATGCACACAAAGGTGAGGTCAAGTCTGGATCAAGTTTGAAATGAACCAGAGCCAATTTATGGTTTTCAATGGAAGCTATGTGTAACTCCATGTTTTGAGCTGAGCTTTTAGGTTTCTCTAAAGCAAAATACTGAATAACCAGCAAAAACTTCACTGAGGTCAATAGTTACACCCATACACAAGATGATGACCTATTGAGATCAGAATCCGGACTAATGGGTATAAACCTATTCAGGACAAAAGGTGATGGGAGAAAAACTCACAACTCCACTCCCCCCTGCAGGAGCCACTACACCACGGTTTGCACAGCTGTAGTTTAATACTCTAACCCAGTGGTGGGCAACCTGCAGGCCACATGCAGTTCATCAGCGTAATCTGATTGCAGGTCGCGAGACATTTTGCTGACATTGACCATCCGCAGACACGGCCCCCCGCAGCTCCTAGTGGCCAATGGGAGCAGCATGAAGCGGTGGGCCTCAGGAACATGCTGGCCACCGCTTCCTGCAGCTCCCTTTGGCCGGGAACAGAGAACCGTTACCACTGGGAGCTGCGGGGGGCCGTACCTGCAGACAGTCAATGTCAGCAAAATGTCTCACAGCCTGCAGTTAGATTACCCTGATGAGCCACAGGTTGCCCACCACTGCTGTAGATGCCTAAACTCACTCAGTGCCTAAATTTTCAGGATCAAAGTCCCCTAGGTACCTAAGTTTCTGCCTCTGGCAAGTACACTGTTGCCTCTCTGTAGGCTTCCAGACACACCTCTCCTGCGTAAGGCCAGAGCTACTGTGAACTGGGGAAGATAGGTGTTTGCCAGCCTGCCCAGAGTCTACCTACTGGATTAGGTCCCATTCAGGTGTTGGGGGGGGGGGCAAGGCCCACCTTAACTCCTAGCTCACTTGTTAGAGCACTCACTTGGGATGTGGGAGATCAATTTCCCCTCTCTGCCCAAAGGGATAGAGGATTTGAATAGGAGGTCTCCTACTTCTCAGGAAAGTGCTTGAACAACTGAGCTAGGGGATATTCTGATGTGGGACTCTGTCGCGGTGAAGCTGTTCTACTGTGAATAACTACGCAATTGTTGGGTTGAGGGTGAGGGAGGGAGCTACTCTGGAGCCTGGTGATTGGGGCACCTGCCTGGGAGATGCAAACTCCGATCACTCATTATTTAGCTACAGTGGCAAAGCTTCAACAGGAGATCTTGAGGGAGCCCCACATCAGAATATCCCATATAGCTCAATGGTGCCTAGGCTGCCTGACTCCAGGTGGTGAGTTCTCAGTGGTGAATTGATAATGGAGATAGGCACCTCCCTGCAGCCTGGAGTTAAATGCCTATCTCTGAGAGCAGTGGGGCTTAGCACACACCCTTCACATGGGCACCTCCCATTGGCTAGCTCAGGTGACTTCCCACCTAGCATGCTGGCTAAGATGTCTCTCTCACCCCATTCATTGTATAGCTAATTCAGGCTCTCAACCACACTGTTGTTCCTCTAGGTTTTCTTTTTTCTAGGAGCTTTAGGCATTGTAATGCTCAGCATCACAATGCTTAAGTACTTTGCTGGATTACTGTTTATAGTTGTGAAGAACTATTTTAGAAATGTGGGTCAAATATAAACTGGTGTGGAGTTTTCTTCTCTGAAGAGAGCTGGAAAGAATAGCTCTTTAGGATAAAAAGGTGATCACACAATTAAAGACTGTCATAATAAGAGTGACTAAACTATAAAATGTGGGGAAATGACTGCTCATGAATTTGGAACAAATGACAATACTATGTTTATCTCTTCTGTTTTCTTGGTGGTTTAATGCTGTTGTTTAAAGCTACGTCTTTTCCCACAGTCAAAACAATCCAGACTTGGAAATCTACACTTTTTTTTTATTAGGTGTCACGTGAATGAATGATTATGAGAGAAACGATTATTTTTAGAGCTCTAAAAACAATATTTTTAAAAAAGTATTAAGTAAATTTATTGGTTGTGAAAGGTTCTGGACTGGTGTTAGTAGTCAATAAATCCTTCACTATATCTCCCGAACTTATACAGCATGGGCAATGTCAGTGTAATCTTCTCCATACTACCCCAACCATAATATAGCAGAATTTCCTTTCGTGAGAGAGAAAGGGAGAGAGAGACAAGGCCTCTTTCTCCCTCTGTGTTGTCTGTCTAGGCTGGATACTGAAGAATGACCAGGTAAGATTCTGGGTTATCTTCTGGTGTCAGTTAGGACAGGGAAGTGCTAGGAAGCTTATCAGCAGCTTGCCCAATGCTGAGCTAATGGGCAACTGCTCCTGCTAGTGGCATGGCTGCTGCTCCTTCATAAATTGTAGCAAATTCTGTCACTTTCTGCAGGTCCAGCATCCACTTTAGAACTTCTGTTTTCCTCATGGTACATAAATTTCACTTCTAATACCATATATACACAATGGAGTTCCCATTCCACTCTAAACAGAATTTGAATAACCTAGGCCAGATTCTGATTCCATTCTGGCTCCTTTTGCACTTGTCAGGCAGTGCAAAGGAGCCTGGATTCTCACTGTAGACTGTCCAGCTGAGAATTCCTTGCATGGGAGTGGGGGGACTCAGCTGTCCTACAGCAACAGCTGCCCCTGGCTCCAGTGAATGTTGTGTATGAGTATCACAGGAAGGAGGGGAAATATTGGCAAAGCTTAGGGAAGGGGTAGGTCTGATTCTGGAATATGGCCCCTTTAGTCTTAGGGCACGTCTACACTTCAAGCTGATGGGTGTAATTTTACTCCATGTCCTAGCTCCATTCAGCACAGGCGCTGGGGAGGACTTCAGGGAACCAGTTACAATTCACTGATTCAATCAGCTAGTCACCCAAGTACGTACCTAGCATCTCAGATAGGGCTTATTAAGGCAGCTAGCACCTCCAAATACCATGGTTACCAAATTCAAATCTGCCTGCCCAATGTGGAGTAGGAACTTGAACCCAAGTTCCCTGCATCCCCTATGAATGCACTAACCACTGGGTTATTGGGGGCATACCAACTCTTCCTATTTTTTTTATGCTTGGTACAATCCAATAGATGGTCTCTGAGAGTGTCTCCCAGATCAGGACCTGTAGATGCAGAGGCAGGGGAACACCTACTTTGAGGATCCTGCCTGGGTTTAGGCATAAGTTTGGCACCAGGATTTAAGTGGCTTTGCATATGCCCACCAGCAGAAACTTAAGTATCTAAGGGGCTTTACTAGTGAAAATTTAGGTGCCAAAGAATTTCACCATCTATAGGTGGGTAAGCAGATTAGGCAGAACTGAGCAGGTGTTTTGAGGATCTAAATTTTGGATTTAAGGGTCTAAAGTGGCAGTTAAAAGCCTCATTTTGTGGCTTATGCCCTAAGTGGCTTGTCCAGTGTCAAAGGAAGCCTGTCATGGAGCACAGAATTGAACACAGGTCTTCAGAGCGCTGGGCTGGCACCCTAACCACTAAATCATACATCCTCTGTGGTAACTTACTTAACAGTCTTCAGCCTTGGCATTCTCTCTGAGTTAGCTGTTCCTGGGATTTCTCCCTTCTAGATTCAATTTCCCACTGACCAGAGAGTCCCTCCCTTGTATCCATGGTAGCATCAATGAGTCTCCAAGGAACAATCAGCATTTCCCTACATGGTTAACACCTGCTCCCAGGGCAGGGCAAAAGAAGAATCCTGCCCTTTTCATTGAAACCTACTTTTATAGGTGAGCCCCTTCAAAAGATACTTGGCATGAAATAGGGCTATAGGACATAAATATACTTGTCATCTTGCATGATCTGAAGACTTCTAATATACAGAATATCATTGTTGGCTTATGAATATACTACAAAGGGAATGTAAATATTTCAGGGAGAAGTTGTAGTTACATTCTCCTGAGGTTGAAATGTGAAAGTGAGCTGCTACAAAAAATTTTGTAAGGGAAAAGCATAGAAATAGTATTCCATGGAAATATCTTTGAACGCTTTTAATTAACTACAAGAAAAATCAGGAATGCCTTAGCATGTGGAACTTTCTAAGGGCTGAAATATTTTGATGATCATTAAGTCAGTTTTGCTGCAAATAGGAGACTTCACTTTGTTTCTTAGTTCTATGATGGAGAAACTTTACATACAATACTTTGGTGGCTAAATTTACATGTTGCATAGATTATGTAAATAGTAAAATTACCTTTGAATTAGGCCTGGGAACTTTCATGTCAGTTGCATCTGTTACATCAAGTCTGAATTTGGGCTTGTAGCAGAGTTCCATCTTAAGGGCCCATGGTCAGAGGCTAGTGAACCTGTGATGTCAGTTGACCCCACCCTTCCCCTCCAATTAGGCTGAAGAAAGGAGACCAGGTGAATCAGATGCAGGAGGTGTGGGTGAGTCTCAGTCATAGGAAGCAGTAAAGAAGACCTCTCAGGAGTTGTCTGGGAGAGAGCTATAGGAGAGCCTCTGGAGAAAGCGGAGTTTGAAGGGGAGCCAGAACCAAACTTTTGGTGAGAACTGACTAAAGCTGAGGGTGCCTAATGAGTAGAAGTCTTGGGCAATGCCCCAAGGAAAAAGGGGGAAATCCAGCTTGGTTGGGGAAGCTAAACCTGGAAGCAAGAGGGTTGTTTTGGTAAGACAGATCACCTAAGCAGGCATGAGGCCTGAGGAGTGGAGCCTGTTGGGGAGTCTATTATATTATACCCTTACCTACATTCAGGCTGTCTCTGTTGCAGACAGCTGGGAACTCCTCCCAGTTCAGTGAAAAGCAGATGAATCAGAGTATTCAATAGTGCATGAGGAGGAGCTGAGTCACATTACTGGTTTAGGGCTTCCAAGTCACTTTTAAATTGGGTTAAAACTTTAAAGTTCCCCTGTACTTTCAAGACATCCTTATTAAAAAATGGACATTTTACTGTAATTGCCTATATAGTGCAGGGAGCTGGACTAGATGATTGAGATCCCTTCCAGACACAGTCATAAGCTAAAATGTTTTCTGCTAAAACCTACAATACTTAAAAAAAGACGAACACACAGGAGACAGCTTGGGGTATGGGGTGGGGAGGGTTAGGAAAAAAATCCCAGCTGGACTGGGGTGGGAATTATGAGGGGCTGTGAGGGGCTGGTGGATTGGCAAACAAAAGGATGGTAAATGGCTGTTTTTAACCTACTTCTCCTTACCTTCCACCCTCCCCCCGCCCATGAGCCTCAATGCCTTTATTGCTGTAGTCAGAGCAGGCAAACAACATGGAACACTTAAAGTGTATGGGCTGGTGAGGACTCCAGCACTGAAGCAGTGGAAGCATGCACTAAGATTCTTCTGCCATTAATTAATGAGTGCCATGAAACATAGGCGTGTCTGGTATCTCTTTTATTTAAGAAAAGCTAAGCATATCTGAAATACGAGATTATAAGCCTTTGTTTAAGATACATGCTATCTTAGATGCATGTCTTTAGCTGTATGATTCAAGCTAAAGCCTGGCCATAACTGGTTAGCCAAAGGAAAATATTGGGTATGATTCTCCAATGCCTTGCACCTTGTGTAATCATTTGCACCTGTGCAAAGTGGGTGTAACACTGTTAAATAAGAATTCTCTGCTTAGACTAGTTGTAGCATTTTACATTTATTTCCCCACAGATGTAAATGACAACATACGGTGAAAGACAGTGGGGACTCAGGCCCGTAGTCTATGTGAAAGGACCATGCAAGAAGGTCTTTGGAACTTGCAGAAACTCTGGGTTAGATTCTTGGCTGCTGTCGATTGGTGTAGCTCCATCAAAGTCAATGACCTATTGTCACCTGGAATCAGCTCTGAATCTATCTCTGCACCAACTTGATTTTTAGGCACAGAAAATAGGAAATCATTGGAAAAAAACAGGTTCTTCTCCACTTGCAACCTGAAGAAGACTAGATAAGGTAGACATTTCTTAACAACCACTAGCCGATTTCCTCTAAAAAAGAGGCATTCCCATGTTTGTGATTATAACAATGGCTGTAATTACATTCCTACAGCTAAAGTTTGCCACCAAAAATTATTCAAAAATACTATTCCTGGGTGTTTTTAGTCAATGGGTGCTTTGAATTACAAATGTACAAATGAAAGATTAAAAAACAGGTGTTATTGGGAGGGAATGGAATTTGTTTAATTGACTTCATCTTTCAGTTATTAGTCAACACAGTTCAAAATTAGAAATGATATTGCCTTCTTTAAAATTTACCTATTCCCCAAATCTGGGAAATTGGAATCCGTATTAATGTGTTTGCATGCACACAGGACCTCCAGGCCCGATGTGTCTGAACTCAAGGAAACTAAGTGACCTGTGTCCAAGGAACCCATTAAATGGTAAAGCTGTAAGCCCACTAACTGATTCTTAGCTGTGGTATTACCCATATGCACCTCCATTTCCTACATCCTTCTTGCAGTGCCATAGGTAAATGCCACACTTCAGTCAGAAAAACCCACAACAAAACAGAATTGCATTCAGTAGGATTGCTGGTTTTAAAGGACTTTCTTGCTCTTTCTTATACACCTCTAGCTGAGTCAAAAACAGTGTTGACACATCTTAGTTGCGTACCAGTAACCAGAGCAATATATAGGTGGGGAAATAACTAAGGGAAGGAGAACACCAGGATGCTGGAGGGGTGGGGGGAGTCCCCTTCAGAAGAAGATGTGACTAACCGTCCTTTTTTTAGGGTAAATGGAATTCTAATTAGATTGCTCAGACTCTATAAGACTAAAATGTTCTTCCTTGTATTCTTAAACAAGAAGGGACAAAGCAAAGCTTTTCTAAACTGGAATGTCTAGCTGCCACAGTCCTAAAACTGTGTTTACCCAGGCTGACGAGACTGCTTTAAGTGCAATCTGATTTTCAGGGTGCTTTTTTCTTATGAGAGAAAACAAAGCCAATATAAAATCACTTTAGACTATTTGTTATCCTTTATGCCATGGGGGAAAATATTATCCAGTCTGCTAAAATATTTCAGATTAAAAAGCAATCCTGTTCAACAAGCTGAGAAAAATCTTTTTTCCTAGCCATGTAAACTAATCTGTGGAAATCATTTCCATGTCATGTACAGAACATGTACAAGAAAAGGCTAATATAATAGTGTCCTGCCAAGAGCAGCAGAACTGTTATAATTGAATGTTATATCTGAATGGTGCTGAGGAGTTACACATAGTGGCACTAATCCAAAATGATGCATGATCTGATCATCTGTTTGAAGCAGACTACGGCTTGTTTTTCTTCTCATACAGGTTTAAATCAGAAGGAGCCTCACTGAGGTTAATGCATAAAATACAAAATGTAATAAATATGTAAATATGGGCCTACAACTTCAAAAGCGACTGCCAGAGTGATTTAAAGGGGCATTAGCGTAAAGAGAATCAGCTCCCTAGTGTTTTTTAGGGTTCCCACTCTATGCTTAGCAAAGTTTTATGCAGGTGCTAAAGTGGATCAGACACAGGGTCACATTAGTGGCAGCACTAAAAATCTTATTTTGAACTCTGTTCCTTTTTCATTCCTAGTACAAGTGCTGAATGTTGTTATGCTGGTTTGAATCCTCTAAATGACTTTGAGGCAGTAATGTGGTGATGACAGCCACTTGCTGGTGTGAATTTAAATTTACCTTGTCCTGCACCATTTAAGCTATAACAGACACTGACAGCCAGCGGTCACAGGAAGAAAATGTGGTTGGTTAAGAATTGCTTCTCCCAGCAAGCAGATAATGATGGGTTTTAAAAAAAAACTGCACAGAACTGAGATAAAATATTGCATTCATAGCAATGTAAATGGGATACAGTGTTGACATTCTGGTTGCTACAAATAAACACAGTCCACTATCGTGCATTTGTATCAACCTTTATTGTTCCTGAAATTTAGCAAAAAGATGGCCATAAACTGCCACTAGGCTAGCTGCTAGAAATATGTTGCCCCTCTGAGACAGAGAGGCACTTTCTACTCCACTGTCTGGACAAGGAGGTGCAGGAAAGTTATTTCCTCAAACTACCATAAGAGACTTCTCATTGAAAAGTGATCAGAAAAGCTGAGTCTAACTCTGGGAGAAAGAACATAAGAATGGCGATACTGGGTCAGACCAAAGGTCCATCAGGCCCAGTATCCTGTCCTCTGACAGTGGCCAATGGCAGGTGCCTCAAAGGGGATGAACAGACAGGTTATAATCAAGTGATCCATCCCCTGTCACCCAATCCCAACTTCTGGCAAACAGAGGCTAGGGACACCATTCCTCCACATCCTGGCTAATAGCCATTGATGGACCTATTTTCCATGAATCTATCTAGCTCCCTTTTGATCCCCATTATAGTATTAGCCTTCACAACACCCTCTGGCAAGGAATTCAAGAGGTTGACAGTGTGTTGCGTGAAAAAAATACTTTTTTGTGTTTGTTTTTAAACCTGCTACCTATTAATTTCATTTGGTGGCCCCTTGTTCTTGTATTATGAGAAGGAGTAAATAACCCTTCCTTATTTACTTTCTCTATACCACTCATGATTTTATAGACCTCTGTCATATCCCCTTTAGTTGCCTCTTTTCCAAGCTGAAAAGTCCCAATCTTATTAATCTCTCCTCATATGGAAGCCGTTCTATACCCCAAATAACTTTTGTTGCCCTTTTCTGAACCTTTTCCAATTCCAATATATCTTTTTTGAGATGGGGCAACCACAGCTGCACGCAGTATTCAAGGTGTGGGTGTACCATGGATTTATATAGAGGCAATATGATATTTTCTGTATTCTTATCTATCCCTTTCTTAATGATTCCCAACATTCTGTTCGCTTTTTTGACTGCCGCTGCGCGTTGAGTGGATGATTTCAGAGAACTATCCATAATGACTCCAAGATCTCTTTCTTGAGTGGTAACAGCCTATTTAGACCCCATCATTGGAAAACATAATCCTAACTATACATATACAATGTGCATTACTGTGCATTTATCAACATTGAATTTCATCTGCCATTTTGTTGCCCAGTGACCCAGTTTTGTGAGATCCTTTTGTAGCTCTTTGCAGTCTGCCTGGGACTTAATTATCTTGAATAGTTTTGTATCATCTGCAAATTTTGCCACCTCACTGTTTACCCCTTTTTCCAGATCATTTATGAATATGTTAAATAGGACTGGGCCCAGTACCGATCCTTGGGGGACACCACTATTTACCTCTCTCCATTCTGAAAACTGACCATTTATTCCTATCCTTTGTTTCCTATCTTTTAACCAGGTACCAATCCATGAAAGAACCTTCCCTCTTATCCTATGACTGCTTATTTTGCTTAAGAGCCTTTGGTGAGGGACCTTGTCAAAGGCTTTCTGAAAATCTAAATACACTATATCCACTGGATCTCCTTTGACCACATGCTTGTTGACCCCCTCAAAGAATTCTAGTAGATTGGTGAGGCATGATTTCCCTTTACAAAAACCATGTTGACTATTTCCCAACAAATTATGTCCATCTATGTGTCTTACAATTTTGTTCTTTACGATAGTTTCAACCAATTTGCCCAGTACTGAAGTGAGGCTTATTGGCCTGTAGTTGCCAGGATCACCTCTGGAGCCCTTTTTGAAAAATTGGCATCACATTAGCTATCCTCCAGTCATTTGGTACAGAAGTTGATTTAAATGATAGGTTACAGACTACAGTTAGTAGTCCTGCAATTTCACATTTGAATTCCTTCAGAACTCTTGGGTGAATACCATCAGGTCCTGGAGACTTATTACTGTTTTAGTTTATCAACTTGTTCCAAAACCTCTTCTAATGACACCTCAATTTGGGACAGTTTCCCAAATCTGAGCCATCTTTTTGGGCGACAGATCTGAGGATCTCCCTCACATCCTCAACAGTGAAGACCGATGCAAAGAATTCATTTAGTTTCTCTGAAATGGCCTTATCGTCTTTGAGTGCTCCTTTAGCATCTCGATCGCCCAGTGGCCCCACTGGTTGTTTAGCAGCCTTTCTGTTTCTGATGTATTTTTTAAAAAAAATGCTATTACTTTTGGAGTCTTTGGCTAGCTGTTCTTCAAATTCTTTTTTGGTCTTTCTAATTATATTTTTTACACTTCATTTGCCAGAGTATATGCTCTTTTCCTCATTAGGATTTATCTTCCACTTTTTAAAGGATGCCTTTTTGCGTCTCACTGCTTCTTTTACTTTGTTGTTTAAGAAAAGACAGATGTGCCATCATGCTATGTAGCAACCTACCACCTGATCAGGAATGCATAGTAAAGACAAGTGGACACATGGGATGAAACCCAAAACAACATATTACTCTATCCTGGGTAGGTCATACCCACTTCTGACAGAGATCTGAGGGGGACTGGTCTTTGTGAACACTTGTCATGCTGATCATTGGACTGAATTGGAATTGCATTACTAGTCTACTCATTAATGTAATCAAAGGACTCATGATTTCCTCTCTAGGCCCTAGGAGTCAGTGTAAGGAAGGAAGCATGGTGTAAAGGAAGCCAAGTCTTAAGTACTCCTTAACAAGATGTACAAATGCTATTTTTGACATGTGTGTATGAGTAAAACTGAGCAGTCAAAGGTCACCTATGTTTGAAAATAGGACCCTGTGTAAACTCTTACTTTGGATATATGAACAAAGCCCCTGAACTCCATAGAAGTGATCTCTTCATAAGAGATTTTCCAATAACTCCTACTCTCTGCTACTGTTATGAGATTGTGCCCTAACTGCATTTACTGTCCTAGAAACACTAGAAGGTCACTATGTCCCTAATATTTCCTAAAACAAAATTCTTCTCTCCAATTTGCATAGCAAATTTCATTGTAAATATTCTGCTTTCCCTACTAGCACAAGCATGGAAACTAGAATATTGAAATCTCTAGGCCAAATCCCAAGGACCAGTAGTCTGGTGCCTAGTCGTGGTTTTGCGGGGAAGAGCTGTAAATCACCTCTGCTCTCTGGGCTACCATAGCTGGCCCAAAGAGCAAATGAGAGCAGTCTCAGGACTGCCTTAAACAATGACAGTTTCATTAGCCCCCAGCGGTTAAAGCTACAATCGTGGATCACTGGGCTGTGTGGGCATTCTGCCCACATCCCCTTTTTTTCATCTATCCTATGATGTTGTAGAGAAGCTTAATGTTGAAGGTGGCATCCAGCTGGTGCCATGCCACTAGAAGCTTCCTTTATACAAAGGGAATTCTCAGCAGGCCATTTAAAAAGCCTATAAGTCTGTTTTGCACTTCAGCAGTGGTGCAAAGTAGACTAAATGGAGCCGAGGATAAGGCCCAGTATCTGCCCTGTGGATCTGAGAGGCAATCTTTGCTGTGAATGTAAAAATGATGTGGTGATAAGATGGTTGCACACTTGATATTCTAGGTTTTTTAGCTAATGATAATGACCATATCTTCATTGCTGTCTTTGCCCCAGGAACATTTCAGAAACTAGAATTAATAATGCGAAGCACCTTAATTCGTTTCAAAAGACTGAGTAGAAATGTCAGAAAAATAAAGGAATTACAACACTGTTAATAGACCACACGATAGCAGTTTTCAGTAGATCAGTAACACTACCAGCAAGGTAACTGCCTGCCTTTGTTCCCTATGATAGACATAATAGAGGTTGGCACTAATCCTCCTCGTCTTGCTGCATAGACCACATTGCTCAGTCAGTCCTCAATCAATTTCTGCCAGCATTCCTTGTAAAACATTGTTTTGGCATTGTCCCTCCAATCAGAATTATAGGTCAGAGGCTTTTCTCCCCCTCTCCATTAGTTTATGAAGACAGGGAAAGTTGGAGTGAGTGGTTTAAAGAGAGAATGAGAACAGAGGGAAAGGGAATATTTGCTGCCATGCTGACTGTTGAAAGTTAACTATAAATATACATTGCAAAGCCATACAACCTCTAGGAATAAAGCCTAACAGAGGCTTATTATAGAGAACGTGGATGTCTGAGAACCATATTTAGAATTGCTAAAGAAAAACATTCTAAAATTGCAGTTGCTGTCTACTATAAACATTGAATTTTCCTTCATTAAAATTACCAATATAAATGTAGGCTTCTTCAGCGCTCTGATTTTTTTTTTTTCTCCTGGCATTGCCTATTGTTATGAATGTAGTCACTGCAGTAGATGAATACAAACTGTGCTTCATTCTACCACTTTCCCCAAGCTGAGTGGCAGAGAGGCTTCTTTCCATCCCCAAGTGGGATTGCATCAGCTTTAAAGGATTACTTTAAATAAGAACCATATCTGGACATGGAGAAACAATCACTTCTGTCCAAGGAAGGAATACATGTTTGCTATTTTTTCCCCACGTGCAAATGCAGTGTCTCCTATGTCAAAAATAATATGTTCCTGACAGTGACTATTTATTTCTGATCTTGTCTGCTGTTGCTTATGTCACTGACTTTATCTTGCCTTTTTCTTCTCCCTCCTTTTTAGTCTGCTGCATTGCTGATTACTTTGCTCATGGCAACAGGAAGCTGTGTTCACCATGATAGCAGAGAGAATTAAAGGGTTTAAGGAATTGCATGTGCCACTAAGGGATTCCTTTGCTGTGATATAAAGCAAAAACTAGATCATTTTCGATCTGTCACTCTAGCAAATCTGGATTGCCCAGAAATTACACTATATTGCAGAAAAGGGGGTGTGGGGGGGGGGGAGAGAGGGATACTTAACTACAGGTCTTTATGCTAGATGAAACATTCAAGGCATTCTGCAAACTTTTGTGACTGTAGGTACCAGTAGTCACTGAAGAAGAAGTTGTCTATGGTCATCTGGATTCTGACAAGCACAGTTGGGCAAATAAAGGAAAATACAGTTGATCAATATTTTCTAACATTCACATCCATAAAATGTGGGACAGCTCTTTGAAATGCAGGGGAAAACATCAAAAGTGTGAGGATTATTGTGCAATTCATACCATGCTTTATGTGGAGGATATTTTGACCAGCTCTGTCAAGATAGCCCTAATGTGGAAGCTTCTTCAGGAAGAGCCTCAGCTAGGCTGATCTGCTATGTGAGGTTTTGGACACCATGTTTGTCCATCTTTAATCCATGTATTCCCTTCCCTAAAATGACTAGAGTGTCAACATTAGAGCTGAGCTAAAAACTAGCCTCTCTTCTGCTTGCAGAATTCCAGGAGCAGGCTGCGACTTCTTTGAAATTATACGTTATTCACATTTATTAAAGTCCTATTGAACTGTAGACTGTAAGCTCTCAGGGACAGACTGTCTCCTATTATATGTCTACCCGGTGCCTGGCAAAATAGAGAACTGAGGCTGAGTGGGATTTTCTGCCTGCTACTGTAATACAAATAATAGGAATAACATATGGATGGCTAGCTGTAATTGTAAAAATGATTCATGTGGTACTTCTTTGTTCCCTTATTGGATGAGAGTGCATTTCTGGTGCACCAAGAAAAAATTATTGCAGCTTTGAAGTTCCATTTCTGTGAATATTCAAGCAAGCAACCTGGATATTTCCAAGAATCTTGGTACTAGTAAAACTCAATTGGTTAAAAATTTTGAAGACGGTAAAGCCAATGGATGTTGTATCTGCTTGCACCAGGCTTGAACTTGACCCATCTTATTTTGGTGCTATCCGTACAGTAAGAGTCTTTTACTAGGGCAAAGAAAATGGAAAAAAAAATTGCATTTAATGAATGTAAATTATTTCATACACACACTGAGCTAGAACAATTAACTTTATTTCAAACAGCAGAGCATTCATTTTAATTCATAACTTCAGAAACTCTATATAAAATATTCCATACCAAAAAAACTAACACAAACTAGCTCCCAACTACGGTTATGGAAAGGAAACTGATAAAACAACACTTATTTAAGTCATTAATATTAAACAGAGTGTGATAGAGGGAACAATGATTTTAAAATTCTGTATACTATCCTCATTAACTCCAATAAAATATTATCTAACAAGATATGTCATATTAAGAATAACATAGAAAGAAGGCAAAAACAGACCTCTTAAAACAATCACAGCATTAATTATCCAAAAGATCATTGTGAGATTAGAAGATTTAAATGTTGACTTAGTAAAAATAGATGCTGCTCTAACTACATTTTAAAATGTTATATTCTTAAAAAAACTTTGACTCCTCTACATCATCAAAAATATAAACATTAGGGTGATATAGGAGATGTTTCTGTATGAAAGTAGGACAAATACTGAGCACACCCTTCAGAACTGGGATCACCCAATCACACTCGTCTCTTAATGACAAAGACACTAACAAACTGAAACCAGGAGATGCAATATGGGATGAGCCAGTGTTTAGAATAGTAAGAGGACAAGATTACCATAATCCCTTGCCAGAGATCTGGAAAAGCTAATTAAAAAACAGACAATTTTGATTATCTCTCTAGCACAAGTACAAACTTTTTGTGAATGGGGAGAGAATAATGCTGTGATTATGCAATACACTTTCTGAGCCTAATGTTTCTAGGGCCTGGTCTGCACTATGAGTTTAATTAGAATTTAACAGCGTTAAATCGAATTAACCCTGCACCCGTCACACAGCGAAGCCATTTATTTCGAAATAAAGGGCTCTTAAAATCGATTTCTGTACTCCTCCCTGACGAGCGGAGTAGCGCCAAAATCGATATTGTCATTTCGAATTAGGGTTAGTGTGGCCACAATTCAATGGTATTGATCTCCGGGAGCTATCCCACAGTGCACCATTGTGATTGCTCTGGACAGCAATCTGAACTCGGATGCACTGACTAGGTAAACAGGAAAAGCCCCGCGAACATTTGAATTTCATTTCCTGTTTGCCCAGCACAGGAGAGCACAGGTGACCACAGAGAGCTCATCAGCACAGATAACCATGCAGGCCAATAATCAAAAAAGAGCACCAGCATGGACAGTACGGGAGGTACTGGATCTAATCGCTATATGGGGAGAGGCTTCAGTGCTAGCAGAACTTAGTTCGAAAAGACAAAATGCCAAAACTTTTGAAAAAATCTCCAAGGGCATGATGGAGAGAGGCCACAATAGGGACTCAGAGCAGTGCCACGTGAAAGTCAAGGAGCTCAGACAAGCCTATCAGAAAACAAAGGAGGCAAACGGTCGCTCCGGGTCAGAGCTGCAGACATGCCGCTTCTACACTGAGTTGCATGCAATTCTAGGGGGGGGGAGAGCCGCCACCACTACCCCAACTCTGACCATGGATTCTGAGGTGGGAGTAATCTCATCAGCCACACCTAAGGATTCTGTGGATGAGGAAGAGGAGGAGAATGAGCTTGCGGAGAGCACACAGCACTCCATTCTCCCCAACAGCCAGGATCTTTTTCTCAGCCTGACTGAAGTACCCTCCCAAGTCAATACCCAAGACCATGATCCCATGGAAGGGACCTCAGGTGAGTTTACCTTTTAAAATATAAAACATGGTTTAAAAGCAAGCGTTTTTTTTTAATGATTAATTTGCCCTGAGGACTTGGGATGCATTCGCGGCCAGTACAGCTACTGAAAAAGTCTGTTAACGTGTCTGGGGATGGAGCGGAAATTCTCCAGGGACATTTCCATGAAGCTCTCCTGGAGGTACTCCAAAAGCCTTTGCAGAAGGTTTCTGGGCAGTGCAGCCTTATTCCGTCCTCCATGGTAGGACACTTGACCACGCTATGCTAGTAGCAAATAATCTGGTATCATTGCATGACAAAGCCTGGCAGTGTATGGTCCAGGTGTTTGCTGGCATTCAAGCAACATCCGTTCTTTATCTCGCTGTGTAATCCTCAGGAGAGTGATATCACTCATAAGTCACCTGGTTGAAATACGGGAATTTAATTAAGGGGACAGAGGTGGCCGTTCCTACTGGTCTGTTTGCCTGTGGCTGAAAATAAATCCTTCCTCGCAGTTAGCCAAACGTGAGGGGGGGTAATTGGCGCTGAGCTTTTCGCCTTTGGCTAGCAGGGATCTTCCCTGATACCAGCCACGCGGTGGGGGGAGGGATAAAGCGATCATCCCAGAGAATTGGATTGGGGGGGGGTTAGTTTGTTTTCTGCTGCTGAAGGTTAACAAGAAAACCGTAGCAGTCAACGGGCTTTGCTTGGTATGTGGGAAAGGAGGGCGCAGAAGCCGAAAGACAATGGCTTACCATGGCCACATGCAAGCCGGATTCTCTTGTCCGGACCTGTGTCTGTGATCTCTAACACCAAAGCCACAGGCACTCAATATTAAGATGGAAAATGCGACCTTGTACTGAAATCACATGTGCTATGTAATGTGAATAGTGTTTTTCACCGTGAAAGAGTATAAGCATTGTTCTGTAAAATGTTTCTTTTTAAAAACTTCTCTCCTTTTTTCCATCCCTCCAGCAGCTGCAAATTTTTCAAGCCACCCTCCTCCGTCCCAAAGGCTATCTCAGACAAGGCGGTGGAGAAAGAGGATGCAAGATGAGATGTTCTCGGAAATAACGGAATGCACCCGCAATGAAAGAGCTCATTTGAATGAGTGGAAGGACACGGTATCTAAGTACAGGAAAGATTCCAGGGAACGTGAAGTCATGAGGGACGCTCGAGATGAGAGGTGGCAGGCTGCAATGCTGGGGCTGCTGCGTGATCAAACAGACATGCTCCGGCGTCTGGGGGAGCTTCAGGAACGGCAGCAGGATCACAGAGTGCCGCTACAGCCGCTGTATAACCTCCCTTCCCCCTCACCATGTTCCATAGCTCCTCACCCAGACGTGGAAGAACGCAGGGGGGGGAAGGCTCCGTGCACCCTCCCATTCCACCCCAGTGGACAGCCCAACCAAAAGGCTGTCATTATATTGAATTTTTTCAGTGGCCTTTTACTTCCCTCCTATCCTCCTCCCAAACCTCACCCGGGTTACCTTGTCGGTTCTCTCCCTATGTTTATAATCAATTAATAAAGAATACATGATTTTTAAACGATAGTGACTTTATTTCCTTTAAAAGCAAGCTGTGATTTAAGGCAGGAGGGTGGTTTGCTTACAGGGAATGAGTCAATCAAGGAGGCGGGTTTTCAACAAACAGAACTTTCACACCATAGCCTGGCCAGTCATGAAACTGGTTTTCAAAGCTTCTCTGATGCACAGCGCTTCGTGGTGTGATCTTCTAATCGCCCTGGTGTCTGGCTGTGCATAATCAGCAGCCAGGTGATTTGCCTAAGCCTCCCACCCCACCATAAAGGTCTCCCCCTTACTCTCACAGAGATTGCAGAGCACACAGCAAGCAGCAATAACAATGGGGATATTGGTTTGGCTGAGGTCTGACCGAGTCAGTAACGAGCGCCAGCGACCTTTTAAACATCCAAATGCACATTCTACCACCATTCTGCACTTGCTCAGCCTGTAGTTGAACAGCTCCTGACTCCTGTCCAGGCTGCCTGTGTATGGCTTCATGAGCCATGGCATTAAGGGGTAGGCTGGGTCCCCAAGGATAACTTTAGGCATTTCAACATCCCCAACGGTTATTTTCTGGTCCGGGAAGTAAGTCCCTTGCTGCAGCCGTTTAAACAGAGTAGTGTTCCTGAAGACGCGACCATCATGAACCCTTCCTGGCCAGCCCACATTGATGTTGGTGAAACGTCCCTTGTGATCCACAAGTGCTTGCAGCACCATTGAAAAGTACCCCTTGCGGTTTATGTACTGGGTACCCTGGTGCTCCGGTGCCAAGATAGGGATATGGGTTCCATCTATCGCCCCACCACAGTTAGGGAATCCCATTACAGCAAAGCCATCCACTATGACCTGCACATTTCCCAGAGTCACTATCTTTCGTAGCAGCAGCTCAGTGATTGCTTTGGCTACTTGCATCACAGCAGCCCCCACAGTAGATTTGCCCACTCCAAATTGATTCCCAAATGATCAGTAGCTGTCTGGCGTTGCAAGCTTCCACAGGGCTATCGCCACCGCTTCTCAACTGTGAGGGCTGCTCTCATCTTGGTATTCTGGTGTTTCAGGGCAGGGGAAAGCAAGTCACAAAGTTCCATGAAAGTGCCCTTACACATGCAAAAGTTTCGCAGCCACTGGGAATCGTCCCACACCTGCAACACGATGTGGTCCCACCAGTCTGTGCTTGTTTCCCGGGCCCAGAATTGGCGTTCCATGGCTATAACCTGCCCCATTAACAGCATGATCTCCAAAGCACCGGGGCCCGCGGTTTGATAGAACTCCATGTCCTCATCACTCTCGCCGCCGCGCTGCCGTAGCCTACTTCTCGCCTCCCGGTTTTGCAGGTTCTGGTTCAGCATAAACTGCACGATAACACGCAAGGTGTTTACAATGTTCATGACTGCTGTCTTGAGCTGAGCGGGCTCCATGCTTGTCATGGTATGGCGTCTGCACTGCTCACCCAGGAAAAAGGCGCAAAACGGTTGTCTGCCATTGCTTCCCTGGAGAGGGAGGAGGATGTACCCAGAACCACCCGCGACAATGTTTTTGGCCCCATCAGGCATTGGGATCTCAACCCGGAATTCCAATGGGCGGAGGTGACTGCGGGAACTATGGGATAGCTATGGGATAGCTACCCACAGTGCAACGCTCCAGAAATCGATGCTAGCCCCGGTACATGTACGCACACCGCCGAATTAATGTGCTTAGTGTGGCCGCATACATTCGACTTTATACAATCTGTTTCCAAAATTCAAATTATATAAATTCGGATTAATCCCATAGTGTAGACATACCCTAGGGATGAACCCTCCGGACACAGCTCCTCATCCAGCCTGGGAAAGTTAAATTAAGTTCCCTTACCTGTTTTACTATGTTAAACAATGTAATGCTTGTTGGCTTTGGTATAATCTGTAGACAGCAACTCTTTACCTAAGAAATTTATTCTAGTCACGCAGCCTGCAGCAGGCAATAAACTTTACTGTTGATCACTTTTCTAAAAAGAATTTCACTTCAACTAACAAATGCATGTTTCTCTAAGATCTAAGGGTGAGGATCCACCAAGGGACTTAAGCATTCTGACACTCAGAGTGCCACAATGCCTAACTTTTAGATATGTAGAAAATCACTGGAACACTGCTGTGCACTACGAAAGCTGAAAGGATGGAAATTCTTAGTAAATCCTAAATCATAAGAATATTTTAAAATGTACTGAGGACCTTATCCAGCAATTTTAAGGATCCTTAAAATCCTTAACTGTTTCAAAGAATATTCAAAATTACCAATTTTTCTTCATGACTCAACATTGTCCATTAGCACAAGCTTAAGCAACTAGCTGTTGCCTTTCCAGTTTATTCCCATGACTAGCAGCCACTTGTTTTTACAAGCCCCTCAACAGATTTCTACACAGCCCAAGCAACATTCGATTTTGTTAAACATGTCTTCAATCTTTCATTATATTACATTGGATTATTAGTGAGATGCCTCTATTGGTGACGTGTTTCTGCTCCCATTTCTACTGCCGCCTTATGCTGGAGACAATGATGGATTACAAGACATGCCAAAAACTCCATCTGTTCCTACCCCCAGTACCCTGGGAGGGACTTGGAAATAGGCCAGGCAGCTGTGAGGTAATGATTCATGGGGCTCTCTGATGGTGGAGCCTGTTTTAGTCTCCCTCCCTCTTATTTCCCAAGATCCTTTTTGCTTGCTGTTTAACTGTTAGGTTTGCCAAGCCCAATAGCATAATGTGACTTCATGAGCAGATTTTCTGCAGCAATAATCTAAAGTGGAAAAAACATCCCTGTGCCAGAGGGTCAAAAAGGCTCAGCAGAAAAAGGGCAGGGGCTGAAGTGAGAAGCCTCTAAATCAGCTCCACAACTAGTCAGCACGCAGTGCATTGATAAGCAACAAATCAAATATCTGATACCATCTACTAACACGATCCTATATTCCTGGCACACCTAAAAATTTCCACAACTTTACTGACGGGAGAATTGGATGCACAAAAGATACAGTATTAGACTCCTAGGGTACATCTACACTGCAATTTAAAAACCTGTGGCACTGAGTCTAAGCATGGGTCAGTTGGCTTGGGCTGGGGGGCTATAAAATTGCAGTGTAGACATTCAGGATTAGGTTGGAGCCTCGGCTTTGAGACCCTTCCCTCACAGGGTTCTCAGGGCTGGGGGTCAAGCCTGAGCCTGAAAGTCTACATTGTAATTTTATAACCCCAAGAGCCTGAGCCAGCTGACCTACCCCAACCATGGCAACACCACTTTTTGCAGTGTAGATGTAACCCTAGAGGCAATGATAATCATGTATGACTAGTCTTGAAAGAATTAGATTTTTATTGGTAAATGTTGACTTCACTCTGTACACACAAGCTGATGAGAAATATTTCCATTGATGGTAACCAAAACGTACTGATAGGCAAAATATTAAAAATGTTGCTTGAACTTATTAGAGTTTGACTTTGTATATTTTGACACGTGATGTTGCCAATTTGTATTTAACAGTCTGAAGCCTTCACATCTTGAATCACAACATCTACCATTTGATAACTATCATCTGACACCGCCATAATTTCCCACAACAGTAAAAAAATTTTAATAAATTGTCAACATTATAAAAAATCAAATTCTGCCAAGCCTATGTATGACAAATGATTAATTCATTGTTGTTTGTTTGTTTTGTTTTTTAAGGGAATGGATGCAGCAGCTTGAATGTGGTAATATAACATAATTGAATTTTTAGTGAAACATTTGATATCCTATACCTCACAATGTTACAGGGGACTGGAAAAGACCTGGGTTACAGAGTCTAGTCCTCTATCACAGGCACCCCTGTCATAAAATCCCATTCATAAATATATCAAATACCAACTTAAAATTAGTTGTTGGCCCTCACTGCTCCTGTTGAAAGGCTGTTCCAGAACCTCACTCTGATGATTAGAAACCTTCTAATTTCCAGCCTACATTTATCCATGGTCAGTTTATATATCCATTTGTTCTTGTGCCAACACTGACCTTTAATTAAATCGCTCTTCTCCCATCTGGATGTTTTACTACCCTTGATCTATTTTATAGAGACCAATCCTCTTTCAGCCTTTGTGAAATAATAATCCAAACCACAAGGCTTTGTTGTGAAGGAGCATTTACGCACTATGAAAGCACTAAAGTGCAAGGAAGACTTGTAGGTGATTAGTGCACAGTAAATTTGGCATGAGTTTGCAGTGTTGCAGGGCAGCAGAAAAGAGCAATGCAGTTAACCTAGAGCTTGGAGGAAACAAAATCCCGATCTAGACAGCTCTGTTGCATTCTAACATCTTGTTAAACACTGATAAATTGGAGGGATTTCAGAGAAGGGCAGCAAATGATCAGTGAGCTGGATTGATGTATGAAGAAAAATTAGAAGAGCTAAGGCCAACATTTTCAAAAGTGGCTTTCAAAGTGGGTGCCTAGCTTTGATCACCTAAACTAGAATTTTTCAGAAAATATCCTTGTCTTCCCCTCCCCCAACTTGGAACTTTTAGCTTTTAGTAAAGAAACCCATCAATTTTTTGGTGGGGGAAGCAGGGAGTCCCAACTGGGGGGAGGGGGGAATACTCAGCTGAAAACTGACAAAACCCAAAAATATTTGGCCAAAAATTGAAAATTTCAATTTGAGATTTTGATTTTTTCTAATGAAAAATTGATACTTTGCTTTTCCTTTTTTTTTTAAGTAATTTGTGTGACATTGGCAGAGAGATGGATTGGATAATCTAGTAGGTCTCTTCCACTTCTGACTTCTATGATCATCCTTTAATCACAGCCAGTTATTTTCAAAACCTGGAGTACATCACAATTTACCATATAATTTTATCAAAAAAAAACCACTACCCAAAGTCCCATGGAGCTAGCTTAATGCATACTTAAACTGCAAGATGTTAGACTTGTATTGTAACGATAGTTAGGGAGAAGTTTTATTTCCCCAGAATCTCACTTAGCTTGAATTATAAATATATGAAATAGGCTCATTGTTATTTGAGTGCTACCGGGATGCTTTCACGGCAAAAACAAATATGAAGAATCCCTATTTTCAGGAATTTTGTATAAATGAGTAGATATAAGGAATCACAAACGATGTTACCTTTTGAAAATGCATGTGATCTGTGCAGTCCCAGATCATCATACATGTAGTTCCACATATGTGAGATCTTGCCAAAAATGCAAGGATCTATTTGAACTACAAATCTAAAAAGTAACTGATTCATGGTGGAAAGCATTGGGAAGTTGATGAGGGAGCTTTACTCTACCCTATCTTCATGTACCTGCTGGAAAACCCACTGTACAAATTCCATTAATGCTCTAGGTAGAGGGCTGAGAATCCACAAGATGTAGTCCAGAGATCAATCTTTACATGGGCAATGTGGAGACTGGGTAGAATAATCTAAACCTCTCAAGGCCTAACAGAGGAGGGGAGTTTGCATATGTGTTGGCCTGCTTGTCCTGCATCTGACAATACACTGCTGACAGTTTTCACCTGTCCCCCTTCCTTTAGGGCAGTCCTCAAGTGCGGGGCACCCTGGTAATAGATAGATGGGTGAGTTCAGATTTAGGATTGATATGGACAAGTTAATTACAAGTTTCCTGAGTTTCTCTCATTCAGATTTTATAAACTAAAACAAGACTATGATATTGACCTTGTTTTAAAGGGCAACACATGCTCAGTCAGTTGTGGATATTTTGAGTAGTTACTGTGGTTCACTACAGTCTCTTTGCAGTGCTCTTCTGGTTAAAAAAAAAAAAAAAGACTATAAAACTATCTTGACCAGGATTTTGCTAGGGTGGGGGAGTCTCTCAGTGGGTTAGAATTAGCTGCACCAAATCTGCACCCTTCTCTCCCCCACATTATAGTACCCAGAACAGAAGTATAGCCAGACAAAATGGGGCATAATGAGAGCACCACCATGCCCTGGTAAATCCAGGTTGTCAGACCAGCCCCTTGAGGCACAAGCAGACAGACATAACTTACAGCAGATGTGAGGCAACCCTTAGTTATTGCAGGGGCTAAGACAGTCCCAGGAGCAGGTGGAGTACAGCCACCTTTCCCCTCCTTTCCCCTGCAGGTCATATATTGAGTGAATCTCAGCCAGAGCTGAGAATTGGGCTCCCAGAGCTGCCTTTCCTATGTAATTATGCTATGTATTAATTAAATGAGTATATAGACAGAAAAGATTAATACAAAGCTGAAAATAGAATTTAATATATTTTAATTAAAAAGTGTTTCCTAGCAAGGTCATATATAACATCAGATAAATCAATAAATAAATGGAGACAATTTGTTACTTAGCTTCTTTACCCTACTTATTTCTGTTTATTTCTTTAGAGAGATCCAGAGATGGCTTGTCCTTTGACTTTTGTCAAAGCTAAGTTTAATAGAATTTAATTCTGAATATAAATAGTAATGAAGTCATAAATGATGTTGAAATGAACAAGAGGTTGAAGAAGGGTACAGATAAGGAGAGGCGTCAGTCTGATAAGGAAGTCAATAATTCCAAAATGCCAAAGATGAAGCAGACACTAATAAGCTCTTTTTTTTTTTTTTTTTTAAGTCTACTGCCTTGGAATCAGGTCATAGTATGTAGCTAGCAATTTCTGCCACCGAAAATATCTGCTGAAAATAAAACTTAGTACAATCTTTGCCAGCTCAAAACAGGCCACAGACTAAATAATAGAAATTGGAGACAGAAAAGAGCATATGCTCCATGCCCCAGGACAGAGAGAGAGAGAGAGAGAGTTTTAGTGCTTTGTACGGTCCCATTTTAAATGACCCCTGAGCACTGGGGCTTCTATCACTTCCCTTAGATGTTAGTCCACAGTCAATTAGAGCTCACCCTCAAGACATGTTTATTGCTATTTAACAAAAAAAATTATTTTGGTAAATTTAATCTCATTAGTCCTAATTATACTTCTGTGTACTACCCTACATATTGCTCTCCTTCCATAGTGTTTACATAATTATACACTGTTATTTTACTCTTCAATTGTCATTTGGCTCTAATATAGTTCATTTTCCTTTTCCTCCTTTGCCTCCAAGTCAAATCTTTTATGAGAATCTCCGATGAATATAATTTGTACCAGATTCCCTAGGAGAATTTTCAAAACACTTTAAAAATGTGTGCTCTTACTCTTTCTAAGCCAATTGGGTTGCAGTTGGCTTAGTAGTCACAGTTTTTCATGTCGATGAATACTTGCTGTGTACTTGTTTTGGAGGAATGCCTGTCCTGTGAAGAGGAAAGATGGACTTGTAGTTCAGGCACAGAACAATTGTTTTGAGATCTGAGTTCTACTCCCGGCTGTATCACATATTTGGTTATGATCTAGAGCAAGTCATTGCAATTTCTCTCTGCTTCCAGTTCCTCATCTATAAAATGGAAATATTAATACACACCTACAGTACATTACAGGTAAGGAGACTAAATTACTGAATGCTTGTAACTGATATAATGATTCTCTGCTGGGAGGAAATACAAATACAAGAAATACAAATTATTTCTTCTTAATTTATGCAGAAGTAGGGAATATGCACCAAATAATCTTCTGCTACACCAAAGATTGCTTTTCCCTAAACCAAAGCACATCTGCTCTATAACATTTCTAGAGGCACTGAAGGTACATCTATATTTACGATGGTGTGCAGAGTACAGATGCTGCACTCTTAGTTGGCATGGGTTAAAACAGTGTTGCCGGTGAGGCACGTCTTATGCGAGTAGAGTAGAGTGCCCTACATTTCTGAACTCCCAGGGTATATATCTTGAATGGCTCTCTGCACACCCAAGCAGTGCCTCCGACATCTACACTCCTATTTTTAGCAATGTAGTGTCCCGCAACTATACCTTTTCCTGTTGCAGTGAAAGGCTCCAGCCATGGCAGAAGGGTCTGGTAGTGGGGAAAGGCTCCTGCAGTTCGTCACTACCAGAGACTTTCCCCACTGTCTTCTCACTGCCTGAGCCTTTCACTGCAGCATGTAGCTATGCATGTAGTGCCTGTCCTCTACACACTGCCTTACTGTAGACATAGCCTGGGAATGCGCATTTAGAACTTCACTTCAGAATAGAAACTGAGAGGGGTAAGCAAGTAATATTGAAGGGCCTACAGCTGGAGTGATAAAAGAGAATGCAACTTATTCTAGGTACAATCTTTTTGGGGGGTATATTTCTTTGGCACTGTGTGAGTGTAGGTGTGGGTGCAAATATGAGAGAGAGAGAGAGAGTCTGTGTGTACCAAAAATATTACAACATTAAAATGTATATACACTAAATGTAATTGCTTTGGTGGGTGTTACCTGTAGGTTGCAGCTACATCTAAAAATACTTTAGTCAGAGAGGAAGACTCAGAGAAATGGATAAAACCAACCTTACTGGTGATTCACTCATCTTCTAAAATGAATGGCACCTCAGTGTACATTCAGGTACACAGAACTAGCAAGTCCATTAATAACCCTACCTAGAGACTTCCAGGTCTGCAGGGGTTCATGGCTATGAATCCTAAAGCAGGGGCCATTAGACTCAGGAACTGGTGATGGTCTAAAGTGCCTGTAACATCTAAAGTACCAGTTCATATCTGGCCCTAGTTGGTACAGGGCAAAAGACATTTGTATTTGACAGTTCTTTGGTGGCCTCAGTCTAGTTCCTAGGGCTTGGTCTTGATTCACTGAAGTCAATGGGAATTTCACCATTGACCTTAGTAGGAGCAGACTCAAGCCCCTAGTGAACAAGTGTCAAAGCAGAATAAAACAATGGTTCATCTGGTCTGAATGCATTATGAAGGCATTTATGTGCTTAAACATAGTGATTGGTAGTTTGTGCAATATTACTTAATCCTAGCTAATGTAAATACAAAAGCTATTCTTAGTCCTATCAGTGTTAACGCTAACTTGTTTAATACTGTCTGAGTTTTGCAAGTTTAAGTGATGCATTGTGTAAAAAAAAATCTCCTTCTATCTTTTCTAAATTAACTGTTTTAATTAGTCTCTTCTTGTTGTATTAGAATTGGTGGAAAACAGGAGTGCATGACTGGCCTTCTCCCATACCATCCTTTATTTTATATATGTCTGTCCATTATTTCCTCCCACGCTTGTCATCTTTCCAAACTTAATTAATATTAATGTTTTAAATTGCTCCTAATAGAAGACTCCCATAACTTTAATCATGTTCAGAACATATTTCTGGGTCTATTTAAAATTCTGCACTTCCCTTTTTGACAGACGTGACTGAAATTTTAATGCAGTATTCAAAATGGAAATGTACCCCTGATTTATTATATGTATTGACATTCCATTCTCTTCACTTTTTTTAAATATAGTTTATATGCCTGTTTGACTATTGTTGCATATTGAGTGGATGTATTCATATTTATTCACAATGGCTTAATAAAAAATACCATAGAAATTGGAACTGCAATTGAGGCCACTGCTTCCAGCAGCTCCCATTGGCCTGGAGCAGTGAACCGTGACCACTGGGAGCCACGATCAGCCGAACCTGCTGACACGGCAGATAAACATCCCGGCCCAGCCCATCAGGGGCTTTCCCTGCACAAGCAGCGGAACAAGTTTGGGAACCACTGCTGTAGTATAATAAATCACACAGATGCCTCAACATGCAGATTTTATATTAAATGCCATATGTAGCAGAATCCATGATCGTACAAAACTTTCCCAGTGAAGGAAAATATTTGTTTTGCTATGAGCATTCTTTTTCTTAGGAGGAAAACTCAGTGTAAGTAGCAGATCTTCTGCCTTAACGTAACTGCCACATTACAGCTACTTCTAAAGATGAACGTTATTATTTATATTACAGTAGATTCCCCAATTGAAAATGCGGTTTCATTGTGCTAGCCACTGTAAAAACAAATGGTAAGAAACAACCCCTGCCCTGAAGAATTTACAATCTAAATAAACAAGTCAGAGAAAAGACAAGTGGAGAAACATGGCCACAGAGTAGTGAAGTTACTTGACAGAGATCTCACAGCACTGCAGTGGAAGAGCCAGGAATAGAACTCAGGTCTCTTGACTCCCAGCCTAACATCCTAGCCATCAGATCTCTGGGTTGTACCTCAAAAATAGCTGATCAATTGAGGTATGAAAGGGACCTCTACCTTTTCCTGGTTAAATGGTTGTGGAAACTACAAATTCATATCTAAGAGAAAAAAATTGCCTGCATGTCGAGTCTCAAGTCAGCATGATGCTATTGTTACCAGCAGAAATGTACTGTCCAGTGTTTTTGGTGGTACCTTGCTCCTAAAAAAAGTGTATACTACTGATAATAAAAGCTGATACCAGTTGGATGAGGTGTGAATAATGAAGTTTACTGGAGCACATTTTATTGCCGTAGGGGAAAAGTCTGGGGGAAAACTTATTATTGAGCCAGCAAAAGCTATGTGAGCACAAGAAGGTGCTGTGTTTTATAGGTATTTGTATGGCACTCACCTAAGCACCTCACTAGCGTCAGGCAATTAGACATCCCAATGCTCCTTCATGACAGAGAAGTACTATTATCAACATTTTACATGTGGGATGTCGGACAATGGCTAGGTGACTTACTCAAGGTTATGCAGGCTCCCTGGGAAACAGCAGGAAATGGAATCTAGATTTTCTGAATACAGAGCCTGTAATTCAGCCACAAACTATGCTACCTTCCAAGGATGTGATGCTGCACCCAGCCCTACTCAGCATATTCTTACAGCTATATGGGGTTTGCAACGTAAACAATGACTCTACCAATAGAGTTTATTATGGCAGCCGGGGTGGTGAGGGGAGGGGACTTTCCTTGAAAATGTAGCCGAGATTTTTGACAGTGTCACTAGATATGACAGTTCTGATATAAGGTTAAGTTGATGAATGATTTATTGCTGGCAACTTGTCATAATTATGAGAAGGTGAACATTTTTCTCAGACCAGACATTGCAGGGTTTGTATTTCCTCTATTTCTGTGATGCAAGTTTACTTCCACTATTGTTATTCTTTGAGAGGCTAAGATCAAAGTCTAATACACAATCTCATGATCCTAGGGTTAAAATGCATGTAGGAGATGCCAGAAATTGATATCCAACTTCCAGATTCTGATTGGAAGCATTAGAAATAAAGTGTGATCCAATCACTAAAGCTTTCATGACTCCAGTCTTTGTTTCTAGGGTTGTATAAACAGGAAGTCCATTACATTCTATACAAGCTATCTTTATTCTCCAATTGCCAGTTCACTACAGCAGTTCCAAAAGTCACAGACTTCCTGAGATGAATAACATTTCCCCCCTTCATACTTCTTATGCAAGTGGTATTGTTGGGATGTACTCATAATTAATTAGTTTTGCCTTTTGGCATAAAAAATTAAATTATGCAGGCTTCGCACCTCACTAGAGCCCCCAAACAAAAAACAAAAAAATCTGTTCTTGCTGTTCAGTTGAACATTGAGATTGCAATAAGTGTCCTGTGAGAGAAACTACTTTATTGTGTTGGAATAAACTAAATAAAATAATATGTTTATTTGCTTTTGCTTTTTAAATAACATTTTATCATCAATTGCAGTATCATTGAAACAGTGATGAAAGTTAAGATCTTGACTTGGGCTTGAATAATTGAGCCCAATCACCTGATAACTACATAATTTTTATTGGTTCAGGGGCATCTTTACCAGTGACATGTCTCACTCTAATGGGAGTAACAAAAAAGTTACTAGTCTAGCTTTATCCCCTGAGTCCCGTTCCATTAACATTGCTGTACAAAAACAATAAACTGTGGGAAATTAAGCATGGTAAAATCTATTCTTGTTCAATAAAATGACTTTATAAATTCCTCCATTTTGAGCACTAGAAAAGTGCAATTTTCTGAAACTGCTACTGTGTGGTAACTTTACACTCCTCCGAAAAGAATTTTATGACAAGTCTTGCTTTGGGATAAACTTAAAAACTGACAATCTATTTTGTATTACTGTGTGTGTGTGAAATTGTGATTTTTCTTTTATTAGTCACTTTCACTTCACTTCCATATCAGCAGCAAATAACAAAACCTCTCCTGCCAAACTTCAACATTGTATCTTTTCTAAATCTGTTAGTTTCAGATCTATTTCAGCATATTGAAGATGCTAGTTTGGAGCATTTGGTTTCATGCCAGTTGTCAGAATTACTACAAGTGGAGGTATCCAAATGGTCTTAAATTGAATTTGATGGAAAATAGCAGGCAAGCCAACATTTTATGTTTTATACACTGAGGCCTGACTCAGCAAAGTTCTTAAGCAGATCTGGAATTTTTAAGCATGAGTAGTCTCATTAACTTCAATGGCATGACACCCTTAAAGTTATACACTTTCTTAAGTACTTTGCTGAGTCAGGGCTAAAAATTTGTGTGTGCTTAAGTCTTCAGCCAAGGAACTGGATGCAGGCCATGGTTTAGACTATTTGGTGATGGAGGGAGGTCATCAAAGGGGATTTATGCTCATTTAATGACTGAGTCTAAGGTATATTTTAACCCACCCATAAGTGACATTAGTACCTATTTTCTTCTCATTGGAATTTAAATGGATTTGCAAGTCTTTAGAGTCTTTTTATAGCTAAAAATAAAAAATGATACTAAATATTTGGTATAGCTGCTGGTGTACAAGAACATGAATTTAATAGTTAACTTGTAAAAAGAAGTGTATGCACCTATGTAGTACAACTATCTTCACTTGGTACATTATACACTGCAATGATATATTTGTCTATGTAATTCTTTTAACCACATGCTTAAACAATGACTATGATATGCACTACATTTTACATTACTGTCCATTGTGTTTCATGTGCTACACTGATTCCAACTGGCACTCACAAAGCAGCCAGAAAATTACCACAATTATTGGAAATTATTGTGATTTAAACGCAAATGTACTCCCCCTCTCTGCATACAAGTTCTTTGTTTTAGAGAAATAAAAGCAATCTGCTGTTTCAGCGCCCAGTAAGAAAAAACAGGTTTTCTTTGGTTATTAACCATGGTGAGAGAATTAATTCTACTTATTACAATGCTGGTGGCAGAGATACAGTAAATATTCATTTCACACTTTATTCAGAATTTTGCTTTTCAAAATTGAACACCTTGCCTGAGAGGTTTGAAGCAGTCCAATCTGATATACAAACATAGCATGCAGTTCCTTTTCCTGTTTTTAAACCAAAATATATTGTATGTCCAGCTATTGGTTTTCCACTTTGGAGTAGAAGTTTTAGAATACCCCGCCCTCACCCTTTTTTGTAAAGCAATGTTTTTGTCTTTTGCGTTTTAAATGTTAAGGCCCAGATCCTGCAAACCCATGCTTAATTTCACATTACATTTTAATATTTTAGCTTAGAAAAGCAGCCTTATGCAATATATGTATCGTGACAGGAAGGTATCCTAATCCAACTGTTGGTAAAACAAACCCACGAGAAAGCTAAATGGAAAAACGATGTTAAAATAATACTAAACTTCTCACATTAAACCACAAAAGAGGGAAATTCTGAGTTAGAACCTTACCTTGGCTGCACTGATGCATATATTTTTAAAGAGCCACCCAAAAAGTAAGAAAGAAAATGCTCTGATGTGGGATAACAGATGCAGCTATGTCATGATCTTCTAGAATGAAGGCCTTAAGTTAAACATGTCTCTCTCTTCTTTTGTGGTTTCTCTTTGTGAACTTTTTTTTTTTTTTTAATTCAGCTTTAAACCTTCTAAAATGGGTAGGCAAGAAGAGAAATGAACCACATTCCAACTTCCAGCATCATTTGGAAGAGCCACGTATACTGGTGTTCTGCTTAATATCCATGAAGGCATTATCACTGCACCCAAACAGCCCCCATCCAGGAAATCTTAAGACAGTAAGCAGCAACAAATGTGAGGGGGAGGTGAACAGTGAAAATGAGAGAAACAAACAAGTCATATATGTAATACATGCTGAATGCTACAATCTCTGCTAATTCCAGCTGATTATTGTGACACAGTTTGCAGCACAAATTACACTAGTTTAATCACTATACTTACTCCCACACAATGTTTATAGGGAAGGTATAGTTTTAGCATATACTTGACTATCTGTTATGCACTGCTGTTGTGTGTAAGCATATATTATGATAAATACAACGCCAATTGTTCCTTATTATAACAATTAGAGCAGGGTTCTCAAACTGGGGGTCAAGACCCCTCAGGGGGTCGCGAGGTTATTACATGGGGGGTCGTGAGCTGTCAGCCTCCACTCCAAACCCTGCTTTGCATCCAGCATTTATAATGGTGTTAAATATATTTAAAAAGTGTTTTTAATTTATAAGGGGGGGGTCGCACTCAGAGGCTTGCTATGTGAAAGAGGTCACCAGTAGAAAATTTTGAGAACCCCTGAATTAGAGGCTGCTGTCAAGGTAACTTTTTATGATTACACTAAATATTCTCATTGTTTATAATTATGGACAGACAAGCTATTTCTAAAAATAAAAAAAGCTGGAACAAGCCTAAATTTGCCCATCCTCCCTTCCCACTGAATTTAGCAAAGCACATAAGCACTTCCATGTCTCTCATTGATTTCAATATTAATATTGCCATGTCATGTTATAAAAGCTTTACATCAAGAATGCTTTATCTTCTACAATGGTATGTGTTTAGGAACTCGCAATATATTTTTTAAGTATTTTGATTTCAGTGGGATCTTAAGGGCTAGAATCACAAAAATACTAACCCCAGACCTACGCACCTAAATCCCAATTTTAGGCTCAACAGTGATTCACAAAACTCCCGCTGAACCCATAGGTACCTAACTCATTCAGCATGTATGTTTTTGCTGTAAAAAGTACCTCAGCAAGCCTCTGGAAATGTGCACTTCAGCCTTACTCTGGGTGTCCAGATGCATATCTCCTGCTTAAGCCCCAGAGCAATTCACAAACCAGGGAAAGACAGGCATTTGACTGCCTAAATCACGTGCAGGGTCCAATCCAGTGGAAAAGCTTAAACAGTCATTTTGGTGACAAAGAGTACCTCAGATATGAAAATGACTTTCTAGCTTGGTGACTAGAGCACTCACTGAGGATGTGGGAGACCCAGGACGCAGTCCCCCTGCTCCAATTACTCGCTAATTATTTATACACAGTGGAATAGCTTCAGCAGGAGAGAATGAGGGAGCTCCACATAAGAATATCTGATGGCCTAGACATTTGCCTGAATTGTCGCAGCTCTTTCTTCAAATCCCTTTTCTCCCTTAGGCAAAGGGGGGACTTGAATTGGGGGTCTCCCACATCCCAGGCAAGTACCTTAGCCACTGGACTAAAAACTACAGTGGAGGTCCTTCTCTCTCTTTTGCCCCCTACCCCCTTTGCCTAACTCCAGAGAGGGTTCCTGGAAGTGAATCACTAGCAGAGATAAATTGGCCTTAGAATATGCACTGCTTCTGGTTGGCATCCCCCACTGGCTAGCTTAGGAGGCTCCCTGCCTAATGTGCTGGCTTTTGTCAATCCCATTTTGAGGCACCTATCTCTCCCCATTCATTGTATAGAGAAGCTAGGCACCTAACTCAGACTTTATGAATTGCAGTGTGTTCCTCTGATTATTTTTTTTCTAGGCACCTATATGTTAGGTGATGTGATCCTCGACGTCACAATGCCTAACTCCTTTTGTGCATTTAGGCCTCCATGCTTTGCTGACTCAGGATCCTTTCAAGGCTTTTCAAAGTTGCACTGAATTTATTCTGATGTATCAGCATGCAAGGCAATATTAGTGTGTTGCAGTCTCTGTCCTACTCAATCAAAAGCAGACAAAGCCAAATTCAGCTCAGTTACATGGGCGAGACTCCTCTAACCAAGAGCAGAATTTGGCCTACAATTTACAATTTTGCTCTTATCAAACTAGGACATGGATTGCAGGTCTAATCCCAGATTTGATTCTCTATGTTGGCAGTTCAGTAATAAACTCCAGGCCACATCTCTGGTTCAGATGAATGTTGCATTGTCTCTTTCAGTTCTGTAGTTATGCCAAGAGAACAGATGGATTCCATTTGTTCAGTTTGCAATTTTAGAAGAATGTAAAGGCAATACTTCATTGCACCCCATTTATGACTCGTCTAACAGCAGAATTAAAACATAGTCACAAGGTGTTGACTATCAGTGTTGAGTTTAACCAGCGGAAGATCTGCCAATAGGAGCCGCTGAGTTAGAAATGAAGATCTATGTGTGTAGGTATTAGTTGGCATAGTTAAGCATAACAATACTCTCTTTTTTTTTCTCTCTTTAAGAGAATGTGCCTTTTATATTAGGAAAAAATTGGGCTAAAATATTTATTTTTAGCACA
Organism: Trachemys scripta elegans; assembly: GCF_013100865.1. Taxonomy (NCBI): domain Eukaryota; kingdom Metazoa; phylum Chordata; order Testudines; family Emydidae; genus Trachemys; species Trachemys scripta. The sequence continues at coordinate 41,380,676 of NC_048302.1, read as the reverse complement.
GTATTTTTCCTAAATTTAGTTAAGTGTGAAATACTGTTGACAGGGGAAAAAAAATAAGTTAATGTAAAATTCATGCGGCACATGCCAAAGTAGGCAATGTAAGAAATTCTAAACAAGATTAACTCACCAGCATTTGGCATCTATAATTCATAAGGGACACTATATACAATGAAAAAATATTAGCATGTGTTAATATAAGTATACAGAGATTTAACTTGCTTTAGGCTAGTGCTGCAGTAGCAGAGTAGCTCCAATCGGTTAATGAACAGAAAGCTAAAACATTAGTAACCTAGCAGAAACGCTCTGTGATTCCACCTCCAAATGCACATGTCATGGATTCGCTAACTTCTGGAAGTTGGCATACCAATGGTACAAATGTAAAAAAAGAGAAACCTTACCTATTATAACATAGCTGCAGCTCAGCTAAGATCAAAGATGACAGAAAAAGGGCAATTACAAAACCTACACTACAGTCATTTTTTAAATAAACTCAGCTGCCTTAATCCTACTATCAAAACCTTCTTTTATTATTCATTTGCCCTTGAACTGTGGTGGCACAGTAATTTTAAAGAGCTCAAAAGTGTGAAATCTAATAATACAAAGACTTTATGGCATGCAAGGGATTCTATTTTGGTTTCATGTGAATATTTTCACAATTTAGTGAAACTGCCTCATTACAAAGGTCATAAATATATATCTTAACTGCATTTAAGAGTACTCTAGAGCTCTTTAGATGCTGGGGAACCACATTAATATACTTTCTAAAGAAAAAGGTTAAAAGTTCTGAATCAGTCTTTATATGGAGCTAGACATTTTATATGGAAAACTAGTCTCCAATTCACTTAACTACTTTAAGCTCTATCAACTTGGAATTTAAAAGCAGGACTTCGTATCTAACCGCAGAGTACCATAGAATGGACAGAATCCACTTAAAACAATGTTGCTCAGGGGTTGCATTAGCCACTTGCCAGAACAGAGGTGAAGGGCTACTCCTAAGAATGCACATAAATATTATTAAAAGGTAGTGCCCAGACTCAGATTTCCTTGTTCTTTAGTTGTCTATTGATTTAAATTAGGCTACTCACAGAATAAATTATTACTACTTGTGAATAAGAGAGGGAGAATCTAGCCCATACTTAAAATATGGAGCGGATAAGAAGTGCTAGTCTGTTGATGCTGGCCACAGACGGTACAGACTGAATTAGAATAGACATCTGCAAATCATTAGATTTATTCCATACAAGTAAGAGGAATAGAATGAGGGATTCAGATAATACACTTGTCTTTGTTAGTCAGCATGGCTTATAAATTATTCTGACAATCTTCCCCTATTTTAGCCATGTTTTCCACACTATCTCTGAACAGACCGACACCATAAGAAACACTTTAAATTGCACTGATCTGCTTTAACACTCTTGATTGAAATTAAAATCCAATAAACTGAAATATATTTAACAAATGAAGAAGGACTTGAAGAAAGTAAAATGTTATCCTAACTTTTTTACAGCTTGTGATTTGCAAAAACAAAGGAACACAACAGGGAATTAGGTTTGACGTCTTTGAAGCACTGTCCTGTAGTTGTTCTTCTGCATAGGTAGTGAATGTGTTGGATAATAAGCCAGACGTAGAATAGTAAATTATTCTAGGTATTCTATTCACTGTGAACTCCACTATTCTAGACTAGCGTAATCTCATTAAACTCTGTTTTATCTCTAAAAAGACAGTGCTACAGCCAGACTCTCTCAGGTCTGTAGTGTGATCTCAGTGACACTCAAGTGAATGCAGAAAAAAAACCAACAAGGTTACTAGAGTTGCTCTGGATTTTCACCAGTATCATTGACATAAGAATCTGGTGTAGTGTCTGGTAGTCAGCATGACAGAATGTCTCAGGCATCAAGGAGAAATGCTTTACTCCTAGCCATACAGATAGTAAGTAGCTGGGGGGTATGGTTAAAAGCTTCTATCTAAGCTTTGGCTCCTCAAACTGGTGACTAACAAAGATAAGTGTATTATCTGAATCCCTCATTCTATTCCTCTTACTTGTATGGAATAAATCTAATGATTTGCAGATGTCTATTCTAATTCAGTCTGTACCATCTGTGGCCAGCATCAACAGACTAGCACTTCTTATCCGCTCCAATTGGTATTTATCTGAAGATCTCTTACATTTCCATCACGGGCCTCAAGGCCAGTTCAGAAATGGCTCACACAGGAAGTTTGCCCAGTGACTATCCTTTCCAGTTATGAAGTCATAAACAAACTTCGTTTTCATGAGGGAAAGGGTGTGTGTTTTTTCTTATGCCCTGAAAACAGTTTTCCACATTCAACAAAACCAATTTTATTTAAACTAGACTCGAAACAGCAGTGATATAGGAGTAATCTAGGAGGCTGCATGCAGTGCTGGTCATCCCTTCTCAGCAAGGCTATTGAAGAAATAGAGAGGACTGTGGAAGGGTGATGAGAATGATCCAGGGGATGGAAAAAATTCTCAATTTGAAGAGAGATTAAAAACACTGGGATTTTTTGCCTTAGTAGGGCGATAAATAAGGAACACAATAAAAGTATATGAATAATGAATGGTGTAGAGAAAATTGAATAGGAATTTCAGTTCCCCCTGACTCACAACATAGGAACAAGGGGACATTCAATGAAAATGAAAAGTGGCAAATTCAAAATTATTAAAAAGGAAATACTTTATATGGTGTAATTAGAGTGTGGAACTCTTTACCACAGGATGTAGCTGAGGCCAAAGACTTGACAAGATTCAAAGAGAGACTGACATGTATATAGATAACAAAAATGTCCAGAGTTATAATAGCTAATGCCAAAAAATAAAAAAATGGTTTTGGGAGAATTATAAAATCATGCTTCAGGGTTTAAGCCAGTCTCTAAATAATAGGGTGATATAGGATGAGACCTTAATTGGGGCAGATAACCTGACATTTCCCTAATGTGGTGTTTTATTGCACCTTCCTTTGAAGCACCAGATGCTAACCACTGTCAGAGACAGGATGATACTGGACTAGATGGACCTCTGATCCAATATAGCATTCCTGTGATAGACAGTGTTTAAAAGGAAGACAAAAATGTCCTACTCTCACATGTTATACACCAGCTTTAGCTCTGGTATTATAATAGAGTGATACCTGTTTAGCCCAGGACTATGGTCAACTGTCTCCATATACAGATTGCAGACTTACACTTTCACTCCTCAGCAGGCATAAGATAGTGTTTTCTTTTATCACATAAGTTTACTTGTTTAGTTTTTGGCATTTATTTTTTTTACTCTAAGTGAGAACAAGATGAATAGTAAAGTCAGGCCTGACAGAGAAAGTAGCAATGTGAGAAGTTTGTGGGAGGCACCCAACAATCTATGGATTGTTGATAGGGAGACTGGAAAGCAAAGTTGGTTTTATTAAGGTCAATATCCTCTTTCTAGAATGGAATGGAAGATTTTATTCCATTGAATTAGCAATTGTTTTTTGTGTCACCAACACAATCCATTTTCTCTTGGCTAGGGCTTGGGGAAGTGGGGAAAATGGAGTTCCTGTAGGATTTGGATGAGAAAAGGAACAGTATGTTGAAAACAATGTATTCAGTGCAGAACCGATGCTTCCACTAGGCGACCCTAGGCAATCGCCTAGGGCGGCAGGATTTGGGAGGCGGCATTTTGCCATCCGCGGCGGAAATTCAGCAGCGGGGGGTCCTTCCACTCCGGGTCTTCGGCGGAAATTCGGCGGTGGGTCCTTCACTCACTCCGGGACCCGCTGCCGAAGTGCCCCGAAGATGCGGAGCGGAAATGCTCACAGGAGGAGCACTGCCGCTTAGGGCGGCAAAAACCCTGGCACCGCTCCTGATTCAGTATAGTCCTATTATATTACAAAGTCCATGACTAGCAATGTTTTTAAAAAACAGTTTAGCCTCTTGTTTAATTGAAACATTTGCCAGTTTGCGTTCTTACAAACCCAATGAACTGGGGCATTGACTATTTTCATAATGTTATCCGTTCCCATAGAAGCCAGCAGCATACACACAAGGAAAGAAAAGAAAAAACTAAGCAAAGAAAAAATTATTTTCATATTTCATAGCAAAAATTGAATTACATATGTGAATGCAATGTAAATGTGTGAATTTATTTTAAATTGACTAGCTTAATCCAGTTTTGGAAATAAGTAATAACAAGGAAAGCTAATGCACAGGTATTGATTTGGAAGCCCTTTGACAGATCCTCAGTTGCTGTAAATTGTCAAGCTCCATTGACTTCAACAGAGATATGACAATTTACACCATCTGAGGAATTGTCCCTGTATGTTTGAAACAGCACAGGTGTGTATATAAACAATTCTGTGTGCAGAAAAGGAAGTCCTGCCTTTAAATATGTAGAAAGGTGGGTGAGGCCTTATCTTTTTTTAGTGGACCTTGGAGAAAGAGACAAGCTTTCAAGGTCCACAGAGCTCACCTTCACCTTTTGTTTTTGGTTAAAATTTCAACAGTGCCAGTGACTAAGTCCTATTTACAAAAATGCTTTAAGCATTGAAGTCTAAGAGCAGGTCTACACTGGAAAATTTTGCCAGCAGGGCTGCATCATTTAGGGGTGAGATTTTTTTTGCCAATATAACTATGGAGGTAAAAGCTCTAGTTTAGATGGAGTTATCAGTCCAAAAATGTGTATGCTGATATAGCACTATTTATTAGAGCTGTTGATTAATTGCAGTTAACTCACACAATTAAATCAAAAAAATTAATTACGATTAAAAATTAATCATGACTAATCAAAGTTTTAATCACACTGTTAAACAATAGAATACCAATTGAAATGTATTTAATATTTTGGATGTTTTTCTACTTTTTAATATATATTAAAAAAATTCTGTGTTCTAATTGAAATCAAAGTGTATATTTTTCATTACAAATATTTGCACTGTAAAAATGATAAAAGAAATAGAAGTTTTCAATTACAAATGCAGATTTTTTTTGTTACATATCTGCACTCAAAAACAAAACAATGTAAAACTTCAAAGGATGAAAATGAACATGTGTCAGTCTGCTCTGCTTTGGATCATTATCAAGCAGAACCCAAATACCTATTCTCACTTTCAGGTGACATTGTAAACAAGAAGTGGGCAGCATTGTCTCCTGCAAATTGTAACCAAACTTGTTTGTCTGAGTGATTGACTGAACTAGAAGTAGGACTGAGTGGACTTGTAGGCTGTAAAGTTTTACATTGTTTTATTTTTGAATGCAGTTTTTTTGTACATAATTCTACATTTGTAAATTCAACTTTCATGATAAAGAGATTACACTACAGTACTTGTATTAGGGGAATTGAAAAATAATATGTCTTTTGTTTTTTACAGTGCAAATACTTGTATTAAAAATAACTATAAAGTGAGCACTGTACACTTTGTATTCTCTTCTGTAATTGAAATCAATATATTTGAAAATAGAGAAATATTTAAATAAATGCTATTCTATTATTGTTTAACAGTACGATTAATCACATGATTAATTGAGATTAATTTTTTTAATCGCTTGACAACCCTACTATTTATACATTTATACCAATATACTGCATCTATAGCAGGAGGGTTAAATGAACAAACCCTCCTAGAGTACACTGGGCCTAACGCTCATTGAATGTCAGTGGGATTTAGGAGCCTAAGTGCTTAAGTCTCTTTTGAAAATGGGACTTGGGCATCTAACTCGAAGTGTTTGTAAAAAATTCATGTTGTGTTTGTAATTAAGACAGAATGGGCCAGGTCCTTGGGTATTGGTGAACTGCACTCTGTGCATGCTGGGAGTGGGAAGTTGTGTATGGGGTCTTAAAGATTGACATTCTACTCCCCTGTTCATGCTACTACTGTGACTTCCTGCACTAAGTTAAGCATTCTAAAGGCTCCTCTATCTTGCATCAGCTACTAACAACATCAATGATCCAAAACTGCAGCCGGAATGGGTGTGGTGTAGGGGCATCTGGATCAAATCATTTTTTATCTGACCACCAGCAGAGAAGAGGGTGATGCAGGAGTCTTTATGCTACCATTATGCCACTGGGCTGAATGTACTGGCTGTATGACTAGGTTTACTGGCAGTATGGCACAAAGGGGCTGAACCACACAGGGGAACCTGACTCAACACCCTTCAATAAGTTAACATTATTCTATCAAAATGCAGTGTTATATTTTAAGCATTCTTAAGTTAGGAAAATTATATGTGTAGCCTACCTGCTATAAGTAAATATATATATATATATATATATGCGGATGAAAATGAAAACAGAGAAGGAAAAAATGAAAAGAAATAGACTTTCTCCAATCCAAAATAAAGCTATTTATCTCTTGATTCAACATCATACAATGTTTATTTGAATTTTGGAAAGCTTATAGTTGGGTCAGAGTGGAAAATCTGTCCAAAGAATGGTAGAAATGTTGTGATTAGCCTATAAAACAGGCACAGGTTTTGCACTCATTGCATGGCTATGTGCTTTTGCTTTATAAAAAATGAACATTGATGTTGAATTTCTTGGGTAGAAAGGACTGATTTATATGGACCATTTCAAACTACGCATTGTCATCATGTGGCTTTTTTTTTTTCTCTTTTTTTTCCTCTAACCATGGATGGGAGATTTTTAAAAAAAAAATCAGTTCAGTAATTTCCCTTTAGTTGTATTCCAGTGGCTTGTATTATACATTTAAATAAAAAGGATGAACAGTGCTTGATTTTTTTGTTTGTTTTCTGTTTCATTTATTTTGGTTTACATTTGATGTATTCTGCACTCTAAAACTTTCCACCTAAAGTGGTCTAAGAAATCACCAATATGTCATTTAAGCATTTTCATACCTTCTCAAGAACCTTCTGTTATAGTTGAAGATTTACATCAAGTAATGATTACATCTATACACTCAGAATATCTGATAAACTAAAACTGTTTTGCACCATTCTGGGAGTTCAAATCTACCTTTAAACTTGGCTTAATTCTCCTTACCTAGGGAATCTTAAGGTGGTACTCTGACTTACTGAATAGTTGAAGAAGAATGAGGAAAAGGACTAAAACTACTGGAAAGGACATATGACAGTTGGGATCCTAGGAACATAGGAATTGCCATAATAGATCAGACTCATGGTCCATCTATTCCAGTATCCCAGTCTTCAACAGTGACCAGCACAAGGTACTTCCAAAGAAGGTGCAAGAAACCCTACAATAGGTGATGTGGAATAATCAGCATCCTATAATAGTTTCATTCTAATCCTTGATAGTCTGGCTTTTAGACTAACTGAGGTAGGCTAACATGTTTGTCCAATTTTGAACTCATTTGAATATTGTGAAAATCAGAGAAAGGATGAATTATCAACAGTTAATCATTTCCCACAATAACTAGCTCATCAGTTTGGCACACAAAATGTTTTGAGGCACAGCAGATTCAAGATCTCATTTTTAACATGCATTCCAAACAAATTCTTCCAGAGATTCTTGGCTACCAGTAAGACGTACAAAAATTAAATGATCTGAAATGACCCCCTACTAGAAGGAAAAAGAGTTAGTTCATATCAGATCATCTGGTAATTTTCCATCAAATAATTCACTTTTAATATCCCTGGGAGATTCTTTGTTTATAGCTGCCAGCCTATTCTTGCTATCTTTTTTTATCTATGTCACAGGAAACAAGAAACAAAGGAGAGTTGTTTGTGTCCTACATACATTGTTCACTGCATATACAATGCTGGTGGATCATGTATAATTTTGGATATACTATATAGCATTTCCCTATAAGACTTAACAATGCAGAATGTTTCCTTAAATTCTTTGGCCTCTAAATGACTATAAGAATTCAGCAATTTGTCTTCCATAGAATATTTTCTGAGCACACATGCTACTACTACTAAAACATGTGAATGCTGTCATTTCTGGGTAAATGTGTTTTCTCAAAGCATTATTACAAATCAATATCCAGACAGCCTTTTGTTTTGCACATTTCAACAGATCTAGACTAGATTCTCAATTTGTATAAGTTGGCATAACTCCATTGATCTATTGACTTCAATGGAGCTTCACTAATTGGCTAGCAGCGTTGTCTTTGGTGTAAGATCTAGAGTACCAATTGATCAGGGGTAAGTGACTGGTCTCTTGGGACTCGGATCAACCTGATGTGGTGTGATGTGGTTTCAGTAACCATTAATCACATAGTCCAGTTTGTCTGAGAGACTGTGGAGTCTAAGTAGACTGTCTGTGACTCCATAGTAAGACTGGTGAAATCTAATTATAGAACACACCACCAGCTTGGGGTGTCTGCCCTATTTTCTGACAGTCTGCCCTGAGGTTTTCACTCCAGACAGTGTTACAAAGATATTATTCAAAAACTCATAATTTGCTGATCAATCATATCATGGCAAAATCCACATAGCAGAGTTATATGTGAAGTTATAAACATAAGCTGAGATCATGACTAAAAGTGTGTTTTCCAGAGAAGTCTGGGGTGTGGCCAAACCAGTTCCTCAGAGACACAGGGCAAACTGACACCTCAACCAGATGTAAACAAGGTTGATTGACCATTGCCTGCTAAGTGTCAGTTCTTTGGTAGAAATGGGGGCAGGGGCAAAAATATACATCTTAGAAAAGAAATAGCATGGAGTTCTCTTCCACACAGACTGCCTGTCACCTTGCTCCCAGCTGGAAATGCTTCTCAAAGGGGGGATAGGACTATTAAAAAGGTGGGGCAGACACCCCAAATGATACCCCCCATGGTTGATTTACTGGACCATAAGGGACAACAGAAGCGGCCATTAGTGGGTCCTGACCTAAGAGGTTTGGTCAGACTACTGAAAGCACGTGGTGAGAAAACTTTGCTTTGAATTTAACATTGTTAAGTTAAGCACCAGTTGCATCTTATCTTTTATCTGTAACCATTTCTGACTTTTATGCCTCATTACTTACTCAGAAATCTCTCTTTGTAGTTAATAAACTTGTTTGATCTAATCCAGTGTGTTTGTGGAAACTCCAGTTGGGATGGCAAGCTATGTGCATATTTTTTCATTGGAGCAATAATGCATTTCATATAATTTGTATTGTCCAGGAGAGGGCTGCGCAGAACAGGACATACATTTCGGGGCGGGAGGGATTTAGGCCACAGCCGGTAAGAGTCAAGGTGGCTGGCTGGAGGCTGTTTGTGATCAGTCCTAACTGAAGGCTACAGCAACAAAACAGTATAAAGGGCACTCCAAGTTGGAGGGCAGGGATGACACAGCTATTTATTATTGTACCTGGGTATGTCACACACCCTTTCTCTCTTTTAGGTGATAACTTGTTTTTCTTTACCTTTTGCTTTGTAAGACACTCCCCAGACATTAAACAACAAAGATGACCTCAAAATTCATGAAGGCTGGTACTCATTTTCCGTTAGCTTCCTGGCTGCTCATTTTGCAACATCCAGCTCCCTCTGATTGAAGAAGCAAACTGAGTAGGATCCTCAAAGGCTACCAGCAGCAGTGCTTCACCTGTTAATCCATAAACAAGTGCATTATAGTAGTACCTGACACCTTCGTCTCAGGAGAGAGGATAGGTCATGATGACCCTGCTGGTCCTGAGGAGGGTTCAAAACTTCAGCTGCATTTCAACCACTAAGCCACTGGGCCAGCCCTGACACAGCTCTGATGACAAAGCTTTGTGTTGATTCTAAGAACCAGTCACTGCAGTGGCTACATTGGTATGATTCTGTGTGGTTTTATATCTCAAATTTGCTGCATATAGACTAAGACTTCCATTGACGCTGAGAGGTAACTTTGAAGAACAAATAAATATGCATTGAGAAGCATTTCCTTTTTGATACCATTTGAATGGTGTAAGATGTTTATGAGGCTTTTTTCATTTATCACATTGTTTTACATTACTTGCCTGGCAAGTTTTGAGACACTGCTTCAGTCATATTTCTTTGCCAAATGAAGATGTGCAGCAATCCCCAACTGATGACATTTCCCTACAGCTACCACTAAAATTGCCCTTCTAAAATGGTATTTTTAAGAATGTGGAGATTGAAGACAATTTTCCATAGCCAGTAGGATAATCCTACTTATACATAATGCAATGCTTTTGAAATCAATCACACAGCATGCTGTTGGACAGTATCTTGAATCTAATTATTTTCCAGTTTAGAAGAAGGTGATAAACAGGAGAAACATGCACTTACTTTTATAATTATCTTCAGTTTACTATCGGGAATATAATTAGGCAAGGGGCCATTAGGTCATGGAGCTCAGTTAGTAATTGCTGGTTGCCTGGCTGACTGCCTCAAGTTAACAATGGGGCTGATGTACTTGAATTGTAGTTATTACTGGGGAATATATGGAAATGATTGATGTTTGCTATTTCAGACAATATTCCAACTCTTTGCTCATTGTGTTTAAAATAAGTCAGCTGTATTCTTCAAAAGGGGCCATAGGCTGGCAGCAGTGAATATGATTAAACAACTCCTTATGGTAATAATTACTTCTGCTATGGCCTTCATAGTTTATTAATTTAAAAAAACCCTTGCTTTTTAATAAGGTGGGAGGTTTATCATGATTTAGATTAACTGGTTGGCTTATTGGTCTCTTGAAACAGTTCCATTAATACAACGCCTGGATGAAATTCTAGCCACAGACTAATTAGCTTTAGTTCATTCATCATGTGTACATATTTTGTGGCATTTATTTCATTTTGGTTTGGTTTATATACAAGAAATGACTAAACAAACAAAATTCAGAGGGCCTGATTCTGTAACCCTTATTGACTAAGTTGTGCTTACACAAGCAGTCACACTTAATTCAGTGGGACTACTTGCAGCAGTAAGTTCTGTTCTTTAGGCCCACATACTCTAATATGTAATTGCTAGACTCAAGATACAAATGTTAGAAATCACCTGGCCCTTACTTGCCTTTTTTCTTTGAACCAAAGTCAAAAGTGCATGCAACCACACACATTTTTGGCTGATGCTATACTTTTCAGATGGGGACTCATATTTCATGAATACAATTCAAAGCATTAGGTACCTTTGATCAATTTGTTGTACTATGTAGAACAGAGACTGTTGAACTCAAGTTAATTTAAGGTAATTTTAACCAATTTAATTCACACTTTCCTTTTTAATACCCTATTTATACCTACCTACCAACGGACTAGACCAGAGCAACTCGGATTCATTTTGTAGCATGGCAACTTCCACTTTAACTAGTGATGACTCTTAGCCAGAAATGGTATCTGAATACCCTAGATCTATGTGGAAGTTTGGAATCAGATCTGAATCCAGATTTCATTTCTACTCATATTCTGTATAATTAGCCAAACCCAAACCCTGGATCTGAACCCCAGCAATATTTTTGCAAGTCAATAAATGGTGCTATTGCAGAGAATGTTGTTACTTCTGTTTAACCGATTGCATAGTTGCTAGGTCTTGGAGAAATATTTATTACCAGCTGTGATGCAATTCTTTCTAGAAGCCAAACGTATCATCAGCAAAAGGTTTACTGATTTAGTTTTTCTCTGGCTGATTTATTTTCCTAAATATAGCTTCTGCCTACAAATTATAACCACACAAGCAAATAAAAATATTACCTGGTACCCAAAACATTACAATCCATAACATTTGAATATGGATCTGTCTTTTGTAATTGAGGCCCATTTTCAATTTTAAAACTTCCAGCAGTAGATTCGTGTCTGGCTTAATATTTCCTTGGCAAGCCTTTCTAAAGAGCTTGTATAGATCCTTATGAAGCAACAGGAAATTTTGGCTCTAATCTGGTCCACCCAAAAGTATATCCATATTTTGCAATCCTGCACTAGTCTTCATGTAGGGGATTTGGTTGATATTTGGGTTTGGCCTTTTAAAGAGCTTGTCAAATTATCAATAATAAATAATTATCTGGCAAATTTAACCCTTTTTTCTGTATGTGAATTATCCATAAACAGGTCATGAATTTAATTAATGTGTTTGTTATTCACAAATATTCAATTTGAACAAATTTTAACTTGCTGGAGAACTGGTTGCTATAAGTACTCAGTCATTATTTGCATTGTATGACTGATTATTTTAGTCACAAAGTATTGTTTCTTTCTTTTTTCCTAATTGGGTGAACTAAACTGTGACATGGAGTCTCTTCTTCCTTCTTGAAAATTACCCTATCTTATAATCATTTAAATTAATTGAGATAATAAAGAGTTTTTCAAACTGGCCATTATAACAACTTCCAACATGAAAATCCATGTAAATAAATCACAATTGTATTCACAATGGTTTTGTTTCCCACAAACATATTGGCAAATAAAATTTGATCACCTGAAGTTGCACAAATAAGGGAGTCAAAAGTACTAGCTAAGAAAATAGGTAGGTGGTATTCTAAAGATTTTTTTGTGAATACTTCTTTATAGAATTTACCCATCTCTAGTTTCAGGTCTGGCTGTCGTAAGTCCTGTTTTTTGACTATACAGTGAAACTGCAGAATTTATAACTGTTGCAATGAAAATGTAGAATGTTGTTTAACTACAGCTTCCACAAAGAGGTTATGTACATTGGCTACTGAGACTAATAGCTTGAGAAATAGCTTTGAAATGTGTCTCAATAGAGGAAAATCTTACAAAAAAGGAGTGTGGAGAAATAGCCTGTGCTACATTACTCTCTTGGTGATTCATGTTAAGAATGATGTATAGGAAATAAAGCATTAATGGAAATTGGAATTTTCTTGAAAAATTCCCAATAACTACATATGTTTATGGGGGTGGGAAGGAATAAAGAGAAGACATGCATGCTTGGTGGGTGTGGGGGGGAAATTTTATACTTAATATATTGGGGAAACAGTTCAAGAACAGGTCATCCATGTGAAGACATGATCCCTGTAATGCTGCCAAGGTGAGGCAGACCTAGAGTGATCTGCTTAGTAAGTGTACATTGCACCCTAATTAATCTATATGACCGTTTTTCCAAGATTGCAAATATTTTTGAAGATATTTCAGTGCTGTCAACTGAAAAGCATTGGCCCTCCTTATGTGGTGTGAATAATAATAGCAATAAGCCACACGGGCTGTGAATTACTACACTGTTGGTGCATGCTTCTGGTGCTCTGTGAGATTCCTGCGTGAATATAAAGTGCCTTCTGTGACCAGAGAAGAGCTGGCAAATATAGTGAAATGACTTTTCATCAAAATGCACATGTTCTCAAGTCTGTGAATCTGGAGCAATTTTATAAAATATACAAAACTTTCAAACTGTCTTGAAAACAGTATAAGACAATATAAAATAGGGCTGTTAGAAATGGGAGAGGAATTGTGTGTCACATAGACCTTTTTTTAGGTTCCCCCATCACTAGGTTCATCATTTGGGTATGGTGAGACTGGTTTACTCCCACTTAAGAATCATCCAAAGCTGGCATAAGTTAGAACAGCCCTTAGACTGCTTTAATTTACTCCAAGGCTGGGGCCAGCACAGACTGATCCAAAGAATAAGGGATCCATAACCAGCTCCCCCACAGACCTTACCCACAACTGTCCTGCACTGAGTATATCTCAATGCAGGAGAGAACCTGTCCTATGCTATATAGGTCATAAGAGTGAGGCTTTAGTTGTACAGCTGTATCTTTTGACGTTGGAAGAGAGCAAAATATGCTGGCTTACCTGATGACATTCCATAACAGCAGTAAAAAAGAATGAACATTGTGGCTTCAACCTCTCTTGTTTTAGCTGGCAAAAATTTCCAATTCACACTATTTTGATTGACTCCCTTTTTGAGTCTGTCAGATCGTCATGTAGTATGGGGCCTAGTACAAAGCCTAAGGCCTGAACTAAAGTGAGCAAATGTCAGGCCCTGCTGATATAAAGCAAAGCTAGCCAGAGTCAGGCTATGAGCAAAAATCACTCCTAGGAACTAAGTATTCACGTAAACATGTTCCAAAAGGATGGTACCAGAATACCATGATACAAACATTTGGTGTAAACACAATCCCTGAAGATTATATACAGGAGCACACTGACCTCTCTTGAAGATAAGGTCAGGATGACAGGATAATGGATAGAGATGTTTTGATTGAATCAACAGGTACAAGGTAAAGAGTGGTAACTAACCACATCAAAGGGCAACATGTAACTTGTTTGTATCAGTGTATAAAGAGGAGTCACAAAGGGGGTGAGTTTGTCCTGCCAAGAGGGGAGCAGAGTCCTGCAGCTCACTGAGACTGTCATGGACATACATGTATTAGTGGCACCATAGAATCTGCTAGGTGCTAGTACTGTGCTTTGTTGGCAATAGCCGTGGTAGAGTACATTCACTACTGAACCGAGTCTGTGGTCTTCTTGGGCAGTTTGATTGAGGTCTGCTGTGTCAGCTATCTGCACAGAGCTGGTCCACTATGCAGAGAGAACACACACATGCAGCCAACAACTGACAACACTGGATGACCCCAACTGCTGATCTGGTAAGTAGGCGAGCTGTGCTCTGTAGGAATCATGGCAGAAAACTACGAAGTAGGGAACCCCATTATCCCTTCCCTGAAAATCCCCAGAGAGTTTGATGAGGTATGGATGGTTGCCAGCAAAAGAGGTCCATATGAATTTAAAAAAAGATAGTGAGGAAGAAACATGGAACCCATAGGCCAAAGGGGGGAGGGAGGGAAGAAAAGATGAACTCTCTGTTGCAAGACCACAGGAAGTGTCACAGGAAGAGACCACGCGTGAAAGTGCCGCAGAGTAAGTGCCAGTATATTCTGCCTCTCTCCTTCGGACATTCAGGCCACATTCATTTCCAGCTACAAGGTATCTGACTTCATCTGCTGCACAGCAGAAAGGGCTTATGACTTCTATTAAGCAGCCAGACTTCTTAGTCTTTTTGTCTCTCTCCTTTCTAGTGCTTGTTTATGCTGAGCAAAAGCAATATGAAAGAGACTTCTCTCATGAGTTTCTACACAATGAAAATATTTGATAATTTTTGTTTTCCCTGTTAATTGCTGATGAGTGGTGTCTCAGTTTGGTCCTCTAGGGTGGCTAGAACAGGGCAGGGAAACTTCAGGAGCTCAGACTCCAGTACAGATCCCTATGCTACTTCTGAAAGTGGAACCAAAACACATGTATATACATCTCTGGCAACTTTCATCCTCTTCTGAACATCTTTATCTATGTACAGTGGCTATCACTAGAAAACTGGACAATTACCAATACACATGATTTGTGGCATTTCCCAAAGTAATTATCATGATGGAGTAATGGCATTATTTTCAAAGGTATTTAGCTTCTGAAACCCATATGCAGTCAGTGAGAGACTCAGGTGTTCAACACATTTATATGGGACCACAAATGTCCACTTTTTAGTAACCTGGACTCCTTTATAGTACAGCTCAGTACTGTAACCAGGGAAGTGCCCATTTCACTAGGAGGAACATACTTTAGTGTTCCTTCAAGTGGCAATTTCAAGTGGTTTGCCCTTTCAGTCCAATTAAAGAGACAACCAGCACTTTAAATACACTAAGTTAAATTGGAAACTGGTGTTATATTCTGAGTTCAGTGTATTAAATAGAATAACACTCAAAAGACCTGGTAAAAATCTTGGGGGTCAGCAGAAGAAAAACAGATTGGCATGAGAAGCAGTGCTGGAATGGGGAGGAAGCAAAGACTTCAGAGATTTAAGAACTGCAATCTTTTTTAACAAAATCTGAGCTGGTTAAACAAAATGTAATGACGTTATTTCAATGTACTGATTGTTAGTTGTTGACGTTCCAGGACTAGTTTAATTTAATTCTTTTGCAAGGGCATTTGCAAATGGTTTGGTTTTATAATAATTGTATGTATTTTATTGAATTAAATACTAAATGACACTAATACATTTGAATCGATCATGGTAATAAGCATAACAAAATGTGATATTTTAGCTAAAAGGAATAAAGCTTGCTTTCTAAATAAGTCAGTTATAACTTTCCAAACTGCATATGATTTCATCTGTAAGTACTTTTTAAAACATGAAGAGGGGACAATCAGCAGGTAGAATAAAAAAATCGGATAGGGATCTAGCTATCTTTGACAGATGGTTGATGATAATTCATGCTTCACTGGTCTTTTGGTAATTAATTTCTTAATAACTTTGGAATAGTTATTAATTTTACCATTAAATTATGTGGGGCTGTAATTGGCAATCAGTTCTGTAGCCTGCAGGCCAGTGCCACAACCTTCAGTCCAATGAAACTTTCTGTAAGAGTAAGCATTTTCCTCAATGTCATTTGCCATATTTTCCCTTCTCACAGCTATGCAATGTATTATGTACTGTCTGTCTGCTTGGCTGCCAAGCTCCACTGGTAGCCACATTTCACCTTTGCTGTCTACAGTTAGTTCATAAAACAGTTTTGAGATCCTTTGGCATTGGAGACAGCATAATGTAAAATAACATTGCACGATCAGTTAAGACTTGTAAAATACCTGCCAAGATCAGTGGTGTTACACAATTACTTACCAGTAAATAAGAGGAACAATGGAAAGAAATAGAGAGGCAGAATAAAAATTACAGAGAATATATCAATTATTTTTCTTTAATTTTAACAAATTTTTTTAAGGGATGTAATTCAGTAATTTCACCTCAAAGTATGTGTTTGCATGTTTAATATTAGAAAAACTTTAAACTTTCTAATGATTTCTGGCAGGGATTTTCCCTCTGCATAGGAGCTGTAGGAGGGACATGCTGCTGCTTCTGGGAGCTGCTTGAGGTAAGCAATGCCGGAGCCTGCACCCCAACCCCCTGCCCTAGCCCTGATCCCCCTCCCACCCTCTGACCCCTTGATCCCAGCCCAGAGCACCTTCCTACACTCCCAACCCCTCATGCCCAGCCCGCACCCCCAGCCAGACCCCTCACTCCCCCTTGCACCCCAGCCAGGAGTCTCCTCCCGCAACCGGAACTCCTCATTTTTGTCCCTACCCAGAGCTCGCACCCCCAACTGGAGCCCTCACCCCCTCCTGCACCCCAACCCCCAATTTTGTGAGCATTCATGGCCCGCCATACAATTTCCATACCCAGATGTGGCCTTTGGGCCAAAAAGTTTGCCCACCCCTGTCCTAATGTATTTCCAGTGCAATTATAGAAGCATTGTGCTAAGGTATGAAGACCAGAAAGTGAAACTGGCTAGTTCAAGCTGAGTAAAGTGCCAATTTAGGTTTTAATCCTGTAACTGGCTCCACATGGCCAGTCCAATGTCTAATAGTATACATAGTGAATAATGTTTTCACCCCTCAGCTCACACGTACATTTGATTTCTAATATTTTTGTTTTGTTTTCATAATTGACTCAGAATGTATATGATTTTTAATAAAACAATGTGCTTTGAATTACATTGTAGCTGTGAAACACACTTCTTTTATGTTCTCAGCGCAGTGGTAAGATTGTGCAATATGCATTGCTCTTAATGAACACAAAATATAGACAGAAACCACTGTTGTCCTGCAAAAGTTTACAATGAATGTAATGGGAGATACTAAGTTAACATAGATGGTCAATGAAGGTAATATACAATTCTGAATTATTTATTTTCATATTGTCATGTAGCCCAGAGTCCCCAAGCAGTACTTCGGCCCAAGAAATGGTCCCTTCCCCTAAAGAGCTCCTACTTCATGGCCTGATTCAAAGCCCAGTGGACTCAATGGAAAAACTCTTAGACTTCAGTGGGCTTTGAACCAGGCTGTAAGAGAATCTGGATACACATACGTAAACCTACTGTTTTTAAAAAGGGGGCAATCAAGTAAGACAGCAGGAAAGACTCCCCCATTTAGTCCGCAGAACTCACATGCTGCAACGTAAGAATGAGCTCCTTAACATTAACAAATATTTTCAACCAGTCAACATACATTTAGTGGGTACATCGAGTGTTTATTAGTGGGCCCCATCAAGAATAAAAGGATGATTTATTAGCTGGATTTTGCAGGTACTTTTTCTGTTGAGGCAATAAAATCATTGTTACAAAATAGCTACATGTTTTTCACTTTCCAAAATTAAACAGATGCATGCACTCCAAGAACTTGACCATAATGAGGGCAGATGTATTCTTTCAAGCCTTTGCCTGGCTAAATGTCTAGCATTTGAGGGCAATATAAAACACATATTTGGTGGGGGAGGAAGAGGGAGGAGTGTGTTTGGTAGAGCTAAGAGAACACTGCAAAATTATTCAAGCGCACTTGATCAAATACAAAGCACAAAATTGCTTTGGTGGTCGTGACCATTTTTATTCATTTTCTACATACATTCATATGAATGATATTTTGTCCAAAAGAAAGTTAATGGAAAGCAAAAATCTTGTGTTAAATATATATTCACACTGGGAAAGTTCATATTGTTCTCTCAAAATCTCTTTATCACACTCAAGGAACAGATACAATACCATCTAACTTCATAATCATAGAGTTAAAGCCAGAAGGGAACATCAGATCATCTAGTGCGGGCTGCACATGGCCCATCTGCTGACTGGCCATGAGACAGTTTGTTTACATTGACCATCTGCAGACACGGCCGCCCGCAGCTCCCAGTGGCCGCGGTTTACCATTCCTGGCCAATGAGAGCTGCGGGAAGCAGGAGGGGCTGCAGGGACGTGCTGACCACTGCTTCCCGCAGCTCCCATTGGCAGGGAACGGCGAACCACGGCCACTGGGAGCTGCAGGCGGCCGTGCCTGTGGATGATCAATGTAAACAAACTGTCTCGCAGCTCGCCAGCGGATTACTCTGACGGGCTGCAGGTTGCTCACCACTGATCTAATCTGACCTCCAGATCATATAGTCTGACCTCCAGTGTATCACAGGCCACCAACACCACTCTGCACCTGGACACTATACCTAACAACCAAAATTAGACCAAAGCAGTCCACAAGAAACTAACCAGAGGCAGAGAATAGAAGGGACAGAGGTACACCAATGCCCAAGCCCCCTACAACAGCAGGGAATTGATTGCAAAACATATCCAGATAATCCCAGCAAGTGACCTGCACTCCATTCTGTAGAGGAAGGCGAGAACCCCTCAAGGTCACTGCCAATTGGACCTAGAGGAAAATTCCTTTCCTACCCTACATATAGCAATCAGTTAAATTCTGGCCCTGTAAGCAAGAAGGAGCCAGCTAAGCATCTGAGAGAGAATGCTTGTTGCTACCCCAGCCAGTGTCTCATCTCCAGTTATGGCTATCTCTGATGCTTCAGAGGAAGGAGGAAAAACACTCTTCCAGAATACAATGGAAGGAATGTCGCTTCCTAACCCCTGCAAGTGACTGGCTGAACCCCTAAAGTATGAGCTTTAAGAAGTAAGACAAACTGGAAGGGGATACCAGGGCTGCGAAGCCTCCACATCACCACCAACACAAACAACCTGCTCCTACAATCCCCCTCAACAATGTGTCCAGCTCTCTCTCAAAACTAATGAAATTGTTTGCCCCCACAGCTCCTAATGGGAGGCTGTTCCAGAACCTGATTCCTCTGATAGTTAGAAACCTCCTTCTAATTTCCAGCCTCAATATATTTATAGTTGGTTTACACCCATTTGTTCTTCTGCCAACATTGTCCTTTAACTTAAGTAGCTCTTCATCCTCCCTGGTGTTTACTTTCCCCCAAACCCTGTCCCACAATGTATTTATAGAGAGCAATCGTATCCCCTCAGCCTTCTTTTTGCTAGCCTAAACCCAGCCCAGCTCTTTCAGTCTCTTCCCATAAGATAGGCCCTCCATTCACCTGATCATCCAAGTAGCTTTTCTCTGCACTTGTTCCAGTTTGAATTAATTTTTCTCCAACATGGGAGACCAGAATTGTACACAGTATTCCAAATTGGATTTTACTAGTATCTTGTACAATGGCATTAATGCATCTCTTCTGGAAATATCTCACCATATTTTAAGATCACATCTCTTTTTCATAGTCGTATCCCATTGGTGACTTATAGTTGTCATGTGATTGACCCACACACGCAGGTCTTTCTCCTTCCAACTGTATGAATTATTGAATTTCCACCCCATTGCTGTTACTTGAGTACTCAAGGTCATCCTTTCTCTTTCTTCTAAACATCACATACCCTTTAATATCTGTATTCCAGTCATGAATGCTATTCCACCATGTTTTTGTAATTCCTATAATATCCAGTTTGACCGGTACTAGTAGTTCCAGTTCCTCCATTTCATTGCCCAGATTCTTTGCATTTCTGTATAAGAATTTCAGTGCTTTTTCCCAGACCTCACCCAGTTTTCTAGCTGGATTAGATGCACTCCTTTCACTAACTGTAACACCTACCTGTCCAATCAATATTTGTACTTTCTTTCTCCTTGCTGTCCACACTCTTACCTTCTGGTGTTCCTTTATCCCTTACTATTTCTACATTTAGCTGATTTCCCTCCTCCTGTGTACTGAAGCCAGGCATGGAGATTTCACAAGTCTCTCCCAACCTTCTCCCCTCATCTTCTAGTTTAAAGCTCTTATAAATCATGTCAACCTTGATCTCAAAGGCGAATACCTCAAGTGGAATTCATCAGTCAAGAAGAGTCTTCTTTCTTTCTTCCTCATAGTACCAATCCTTGAGCCATCTGCTTACTTAGGTGACAAATCACATACGAGTACAGGTGGATGTGAATAGTTCAAACAATCTGCAAACTTGAAACATGTTTCCACAAATCAGTAAGCTATTTTGAATAAAGAACAAAGTTGTAAAAATCAAGAAGTGTTTTAAAAGTTAATTTGTGAGTGGTAACAAAGGCAAAACTCCATCGAATGAATTATCCTTTACAAATAGTCTAGATGTCTCTATTCTCTAACATCCATTTAAGATTATTACAAAAAGAATGGTTCCGAGCTTTGAATGGGTAAAAAAATATATATACCGTATTTTCCGGCGTATAAGACGACTGGGCGTATAAGACGACCCCCAACTTTTCCAGTTAAAATATAGAGTTTGGGATATACTCGCCGTATAAGACTACCCCTCTTCCAACGCACACCAAAAAAAAATTAAAAAAACATCAGATTTGATTTCAATATGGTAATTTTAATTCAAATGCTTATGACATGCAGGTACTTAGCAGGAAAACTGTCACTTATAAACATAAGGCTGTTTGACATCAAACATGTAAACATAAAACAGTGCAAGTGGATTAAACTTTTCCTAATTCACTCTAAAGCTGAAAGGAAGGATAAGACAATAAACCCATGGGAGCTGCCATGCTGTTTGTTTTCTAAGCTGTCAACCAAACTGGAACTGATGATGATAGGAGGAAGATAACAAACAAGAGAGAGAGAGCAAGTGCCGGGCAAGTCCCTGGCGAGTTAGCAACGCCCATCATAACTGCAAGCTACGGTATTTTTACAGGTTTTGCTGGCGTGACAGTTTCCCTTTAAAAGCCTTCAAAATCCTCCTGTTCGTCATCTGATATCATAAGTACATCAATGACATCTTGTGATACATTTGTAAGGCAGTCATCGTATGGATCGAATTCCGTATCAGATGGTGTGGTCTCAGCTTCGGCTTCCTCTTCATCTTGCCACAAGTAGTCGTCCTCCATACCATCTAATGAATTTGATATGCCACACTTCTTGAAAGACTTGATTACTGTTTCTGCATCAATATCATTCCAGGCTTTTATGACAAACTTGCACAAAACATCCAACTGTGGAGCACGCATGTTTCCTCCTTTTGTGAATGACTTTTCGCCGCTAACCATCCATTCATTCCACCGTTCTTGAATGCGATCTTTAAATGGCTTGTTTAGGCACACATCCAGTGGCTGTACCAACGATGTCAATCCTGCAGGAATAACTGCCGCATCTGTGTTTAGTCTTGCAAGCATTTGCTTGGTGCTGGGAGTTAAATGAGCCCTGAACATATCCCACACCAGTAGACTACATTTTTGAATAAGTCCACCTGGTCGCCTGCTCCATACATTATCAAGCCATAGCTTTACCCCTTCTTCATCCATCCAGCCTTTTTCATTCACATGTACAAAACAACCAACAGGGAACTTGAATTTCGGCATTGTTTTTCCTCTAAAAATAATCATTGGTCTCAGTTTGGCGCCATCAGCTGTGCATCCTAGTACCACTGTAAAACTGGACTTCTCATGTCCTGTTGTTTTAATTAAAATTGTTTTTTCACCTTTTTGATGGACAGTTTTATTTCCAACCATATCAAAATTCATTGGAGTTTCATCCATATTTCCAATACTACTTAACGCATAGCCATGTTTAGTGCGCTGTTGTATTACGTATCGATGGAAACTATTTACTTTGCTATCAAGATCTGCAGGTAATTTTGGGGCAATTTTCATCTTTTGCCTCAGTATCATATTATGCCTTCCCATGAATCTAGTACACCAGGATACAGTGGCCTTAAATCTGTTGCTGTGATCTGGGTTAGATTTGGCCCACTGAAGTGCAAACAAATGTATTTTATTTCGTGTCACTACATAACCGTTTTGGCGATGCTCATTCACCATGTCTGCTACATGTTTTTCGAGTTCTGGCCAATGTGGAGTGCCTCTTCTTAATGCACACTTACCCCTTGGCATACTCTTTAATGCTTTTTCATTTGCTTTCCAGTCCCGAACCATCTTTTCTGTTACTCCATATTGTCTTGCAGCAGCGCAGTTATTATGTTCCATGGCAAAGTTTACAACTTTAAGTTTGAAACTGGCTTCATATTTCTTTCTTCTTGCTGGTGGAGCCATGATGGGGTTTTGACTGTTGGACATTTGTATACTGTACTGTATGTACTGGTGCTATACTGTATGAACAGGTACAGATACTGGTGCTGTACTGTATGTACCTACCACTTACACCTTCCCGGTGAGGCGCCCCCTCACCTCGTCATCGGGCGGGGATGCGGCCGCGGCCGTTTTTGAGCTCCCCCCACCATATGCGGCGACCGCAGATTCTCCAGTCCGGCTTGGAAGTTTCAGCACCCGCCCTATAAGACGACACCCGGCGTATAAGACGACCCCTGACTTTTGAGAAGATTTTCCTGGGTTAAAAAGTAGTCTTATACGCCAGAAAATACAGTATATTCATAAACTGTGCATTTCAGACTGGGCTGGCTTTAAATTATATTACTTTAAAAATGTTTTCTTCAATCACAATATAGTAATCCTGCACTTTTAAAGCTAAACTAAAAATCAAAGGAAGAGTTACATAGCTGCCTAGAAACATTGTCTTGCTTCTATGGCAGCAGCTTGTATTGTCATTTAGGAGGCCTCATTTTAGGACTATACTAGATTTTCATGCCCAGTGGTAGATAGTCCAGCAAGCAATGCATATGCAATGAGCTCATTCTCATGGGAAGAAAGTTCAGAGCACATTACAAATGCAACATATTACACCACTGGAGACCTAAAGGAGCTGAGCACCGTCCCATTGAGTAGACTTGAGGGTACAGAGCAACTTGCAGGATTGAGCATGTGTGCAGTCTAGGCAGAAGCTGGTATTCTTGTTCTCTCACAACCAAAGATAAATGCAGGGGGGTGTACCAGAATAGAGGTGGAAGAAAGTAGAAACAGAAGAGGGGTTTAGAGGAAGGACTACGTTGAATTTTTTTTCCAGATATAGATATATGCTACAAAAATTATAATGCAGATCCATTTAAGATATAGATCACTACACATAAATGTTTAGAGAATAGGTTAATAAAGTGTGTCATACTCAGATCTTAGTCATTAGTGAGGCATATCATATGTAGACCTGAAGAAAATGTTATAAGTGTCTTGTTCATTCTGTTTAAATAAAAGACAGAAAAAATGAAGCTGACAATTCTTCTCATTAAGTTGTAATTCTGCCCTGACGTGTACCCAGAAACCTCCTGCTACAAGACAGGCCCAGAAGAGAAACCAACAGAACTCCACCGGCCATCACCTACAGTCCTCAGCTTCAAGTATCAGAGGGGTAGCCGTGTTAGTCTGAATCTGTAAAAAGCAACAGAGGGTCCTGTGGCACCTTTGAGACTAACAGAAGTACTGGGAGCATAAGCTTTCGTGGGTAAGAACCTCACTTCTTCAGATGCAAGACTTGTTGCTTTTTTCAGTCCTCAGCTTAAACCTCTCCAATGCATCATCAGTGATCTACAATCCATCCTGGACAATGATCCCTCACTTTCACAGACCTTGGGAGGCAGGCCAGTCCTCGCCCACAAACAACCTGCCAACCTTAAGCATATTCTCACCAGCAACCACGCACCGCACCATAACAACTCTAACTCAGGAACCAACCCATGCAACAAACCTTGATGCCAACTCTGCCCACATATCTACACCAGCAACACCATCACAGGACCTAACCAGATCAGCTACAACATCACCGGCTTATTCACCTGCACGTCCACCAATGTTATATATGCCATCATGTGCCAGCAATGCCCCTCTGCTATGTACATTGGCCAAACTGGACAGTCACGACGCAAGAGGATAAATGGACACAAGTCAGATATCAGGAATGGCAATATACAAAAACCTGTAGGAGAACACTTCAACCTCCCTGGCCACACAATAGCAGATGTAAAGGTAGCCATCTTACAGCAAAAAATCTTCACGACCAGACTCCAAAGAGAAACTGCTGAGCTCCAGTTCATTTGCAAATTTGACACCATCAGATCAGGATTAAACAAAGACTGTGAATGGCTATCCAACTACAGAAGCAGTTTCTCCTCCCTTGGTGTTCACACCTCAACTGCTAGCAGAGCACCTCACCCTCCCTGATTGAACTAACCTCATTATCTCCATACTGATTTATACCTGCCTCTGGAGATTTCCATTACTTGCATCTGAAGAAGTGAGGTTCTTACCCACGAAAGCTTATGCTCCCACTACTTCTGTTAGTCTCAAAGGTGCCACAGGACCCTCTGTTGCTTTTTACAGATTCAGACTAACACGGCTACCCCTCTGATACTTGAAGCTGAGGACTGTAGGTGATGGCCGGTGGAGTTCTGTTGGTTTCTCTTCTGGGCCTGTCTTGTAGCAGGAGGCTTCTGGGTACACATCTGGCTCTGTTGATTTGTTTCTTTATTTCCTTGTGTGGGTATCGTAGTTTTGAGAATGCTTGGTGAAGATCTTGTAGGTGTTGGTCTCTGTCTGAGGGGTTGGAGCACACGTGATTGTACCTCAGTGCTTGGCTGTAGATGATGGATCGTGTGGTGTGACCGGGGTGGAAGCTGGAGGCATGAAGGTAGGCGTAGCGGTCGGTGGGTTTTCGGTATAGGGTGGTGTTAATGTGGCCATCGCTTATTTGTGAGGTGGTGTCTAGGAAGTGGACCTCCCGTGTAGATTGGTCCAGGCTGAGGTTGATGGTGGGGTGGAAGCCGTTGAAATCATGGTGGAATTCTTCCAGGGTCTCCTTCCCATGGGTCCAGATGATGAAGATGTCATCAATATAGCGTAGGTAGAGAAGGGGCATGAGTGGACGAGAGCTGAGGAAGCGTTGTTCCAGGTCAGCCATAAAAATGTTGGCATATTGTGGGACCATGCGGATGCCCATAGCGGTGCCACTGGTCTGGAGGTATATATTGTCACCAAATTTGAAATAATTGTGCGTGAGGATAAAGTCACAGAGCTCAGCAATAAGTTGTGCTGTGTCATCATCAGAGATACTGTTCCTGACAGCTTGTATTCCAAGGAAATCTTCCTAGGAAATACCTGGAGTGTGCAAAGAGCTTTTCTAGTAAAATAATATTTTGTTCTTTAAAGTATTGTTCACCTGAAGAGACTTCAAAGTGCTTTACTGCTAAGGACCAGATGCCCCTCTCTTGTCTATACAGGAAATCAATAGAACATGGAAAGGGACAGAAAGGTTGGGAACATTTCAGAAAGGCCAGAGACAGATTGTGTGCTAGTTCTTTCCTCCTTTGAGTTCATGGAGCCTTCTCAGGCCTTTAAGGACACCTCTTTGGATGTGGGGATTATGTCTGCCAGGGACTGAGATGGGAAGAAGCTGTTGTGCCACTGTTCTGTATCATGATCCCCTCAAACCTACAGATTTCTCAGCAAAAGTTCACCTGAAAGTTAATTCCCCCTCCATGGTTTCCCCCCAATTTGAAAGTAGCAAGGTATATTAGGGCAGTCAATGGAAGTGCAGTGTGACGTTGTGCAGTCTATATGGTTTTATAAAAACTTGATAATAAGTCAATATAATGTAACTGAGATCGTTTTAGAGAAAATACGGTAATAAGTGAATGTAACGTAACTGGGATATGCCTCATGCAAAAGGTCTCTTGTAAGGTATCATTACAAAGCTTATAATCTACTGAGTATGATCATCTGATTTGTATAAATGTACCACTCTTGTATCTAAAACTAGAAATATAAAATGTAACTCTGAGGGCCTATTGTAATTGTGTAAAGTGTGGACCATTAATGATGGTTTGGAATCTTGATGACTCCCATTGTCTGCAGATGGCTGTATTTACCTGTGAGTCTTCCTGTATATGTGTGTGCTGGCAAGTGAGTAATGAAGTCTTGCAGTGACATGTGATCATGTCACCTGAACTGGAATCCATCTTTAACCTGGTGCTTTTCCAGTGAGGGGGGGTGGAAACCCAGAGAGACAAAGAGTTCCCGCCTTATGCAAAAGATATATAAAGGGGGGAAGAGAACAGAGAGGGAGAGGAGCCATCATGAAGAATCCCCTAGCTACCACCTGAGCTGCAACAAGAGCTGTACCAGGGGAAAGAATTGTGCCCAGGCCTGGAAGGTGTCCAGTCTGAGAAAAACTTACTGAAGCATCTCTGAGGGTGAGATTATCTGTATTCAGTTTGATTAGGCATAGATTTGCGCATTTTATTTTATTTTGCTTGGTGACTTACTTTGTTCTGTCTGTTACTACTTTGAACCACTTAAATCCTACTGTCTGTATTTAATAAAATCACTTTTTATTTAGTAATTTACTCAGAGTATGTATTAATACCTGGGGGAGCAAACAACTGTGCATATCTCTCTATCAGTGTTATAGAGGGTGAACAATTTATGAGTTTGCCCTGCATAAGCTTTATGCAGGGTAAAACGGATTTATCTTGGTTTAGACCCCATTGGGAGTTGGGCATCTGAGTGCTAAAGACAAGCACACTACTATGAGCTGTTTTCAGGTAAACCTGCAGCTTTGGGGCGAGTGATTCAGACCCTGGGTCTGTGTTGGGGCAGACAGGAGTGTCTGGCTCAGCAAGACAGGGTGCTGGAGCCCTGAGCTGGCAGGGAAAGCAGGAGCAGAGGTAGTCTTTGCACATCGGGTGGCAGCTCCCAAGGGGGTTTCTGTGATCCAACCCATCACAGTTCCCCCCTTCCACTCGGGTTGGGCTGGCACTCAGCTACAGAGTCCTTGGGGCCTGTTCCCACCACAGCAGTCCCCAGGACCCCAACTTCCACCTTTGGGACACACGCCTCTGTGCACCCCAGGGCAGGCCCGGCCCCTTGCTGACCTGCAACTTCCTGGCAGTCAGCAGCTGTGGTGGCCTCCTTCCTACAAGGTGGTACATCCCCCTCCCCAGGGGAGATGATTACGGGACAGGAGCTGGCTTCATCCAGCTCCTCCCTCTGGAACTTCCCTTGAGCCCCGGAGCTATAGGAACCGGCTACAACCAGCCCTGCCCCCGAAGCTGCATCCTTTACTGCTGCAGAGGAATCTAAGAGACACTCTCCTATTTCCCCAGCAGTCGGGGTGACTTCGCCCCCCCCCCCCCTGGGGCTTTTAGCACAAGATTCCTTCTCACTGCTAACCAACCCTGGGACAGATTCTGCCACACTAAAGAAATCATTCCCCAGTAGAAACGGTGCAAAATTGTGTGCCACCGTTGCAACAGTCAGCTCAGCCTGCAAATCCCGAGTTTGCATGTGTACTTTAGCTAAAGGTGCAAGGACTTTGTAACCCCCAACCAGCTCTAATTCTGCCATTTTACCTGGCAACAAATCCTTTTCCTGGGTCAGGTCCCTCCTGACCACAGAAATCTCAGCATCCATGTCCCTTAATCCAAGAAGCATTTGACCATTCAATTTTGTCGTTTCTGTTGCATGGAAAGTCATTAGGGATCATCAAAACCTTCTGTGGGAAAAAAATATTCCAATCAGCTCCAATGGGCATCTTATGGTAATTAAGATGGTATTGTTTTTATTCCTTATAACTAGAAGACTTTAAACAGAAGAATACCAAATACCTCACTTCCAGTATGAAATTTCAGAAGAAAAATAATGTGCACTAATGGAAACTTTCAGAATTTGTGAACTTTTTTTTTTTTATAAATATCCAGCATCTGATTCAAACAAATAGGACCTATGAATCCCAGTAAATTGAATTTGGCCCTCTTGTTTGTGAAAATCGTTTAAAATCAGTTTTTTTAAACTATTCAGTCAGTTCTACTATTTAATCTCTTGCAAAAATCAAGATTGGTATAATGAAATTATATTTTAGAAGTATGCTGGGAAGGCCCTGAGAAAGCATTTCATGAATTTATTTCGATCCTCTTTCAGTACTCATGTAAAAATGTAGCAAGGATATATTCCCCTGAATTCTAATTAAATAATTACTAAAATGCATAACACAGAATCCAGCCCAAAGTCAGAGGTTATACAAGAGGATCCCATCATTCAATGTGATAGATTTTTCTGATTTAATTATAAGATGACATGTTAGAAGAGGCTTCCAGTAATATAATGTGTTTTTTTTAATTACTTTTAAAAATTGGGTAAAAAAAGCTTAACACAATTTGTAAGGTCACATCCCTTAAAGAAATCACTAGGAGAAATAAAGGAAAAATCAAGCCTAGTTTTTAAGGTTTTGCTACCACATGCTTTTTGTCATCTATCCATCCCACAAATGCAAAAATCTATAAATAGATTTTTTTCCCTCCCCTTCTTATTGATGACATGTCACAAAGGAGTCTAGGGCCCCCTTTCCCAATTCTGTGAATTGGTAGGAAACTGGCCCATCAGAGTGCTTCAGCTTCATACATTTGCAACTAGCATCTTGTTTAAAGAATGCTTTTGTACTTTTGTTAATGCCTGTGATTTTCTGCCACTTTGGAATAATCTAATGCATAGTGGACTACTTCTGTGGTCTGTAAGCAGGATGTCAGTTTAAATTCCAGCTCTTCCCCATACAGTGGTTTCCAATTTAAATGATGACATTTGTCAAAAAGGATAAGGGTATGGGTTATGCTGGAGGGATTAGTGACAGATAGCAGCTGTGTCGGGTTCAGGACATCTAGAGCTACTAGAAATTAGGAGAGATTACTATAAACAAAGAACTGGAAAAAATGTAAATAAGAAAGTTGTGTGACATTATAAAAAACTAGACAAATTATTTAAGTCATTCCGAGTATTAAGCATGTACATCAGAATTGAAATGAAGTGCAAACATAAATTAATAAACAACTGAAAGTTACATCAGTGAATCATTTGGAGGTATAAGCTACTGGGAAAAAAGGTAACAATAGCACTAATGGTACTTAGTGCTACCAGACTCCTTGTTCTAATGGTACTTAGTTACCCTGGTGATAGGTGCAGTATAAAATCTTAAGATTGATAGAGGTGATGATTTTGTCCTGCACACAATTAGTTTAAGGTATGAATGAGGCAAGTGTTATATCAGTTAGTTAGTGAGAAATAGAAGCCCCGTCTCCACTAGGTATTTCTGGACTTCACAGAGCTTGTCCAAGCTCAAAAATACTTCATATCCATGCACAAAAGTGCTTGTGAATTTTAAAATATATTTAGAGTATCACTACAATGTTACTAGCTCTGAATATGTCTTTATAGCTCATTCAGACTGAACCATTTCACTTTCAACCATTTCAAAGGTAGCTTAGAAGCATAAGAAAGTGCAGAAGGCTGTGCAGACTCACTGGTTCCACTTCTCCACTTAATGTAAGTCCACAGTGCTGTGAATAAACATGGAAGTCATCTTTAGTGTCTAGTTTTACAATGTGTATTGCTGAAAGCTTTTCTTTCAATTCAATGTTAAATTACTCCTTTTTAATTAATGTATTTCCTGTACTACTTATTCCTTTCTTGTTTTGAGCTACTACAGCCTCTATCCTTTCACTATCTGTTATCTGTCAGTCTTAAAGGTGCCACAGGACCTTCTTTTGCTTTTTACAGATCCAGACTAACACAGCTACCCCTCTGATACTATCCTTTCACTAGTATGTGTATAACTTTTAAAAATCTTCTTCTTTACCTTCACCTTGTCTCATTAGGCAGCTCTTGTTCTTCATCTCCAAGTGTTCCTGCCTAGTGCATCTTCAACCTTCTTCACCATCTCGAAGCACATTTGTTCTGGGTCTTCCTCATACTGTTTGTCCTGTGACTACTAGATTTTGTATTCTCTGAACAACATATCCTGTGTCTCATTGTCTCACATGACCCCACTCTTTCAGGGATACTGCTTCAGTTTTTCCATTACGGGGCTACCTGCATCATGGCTAATATTGTTTCATTGTTTAGCCTATCAGCAGTCATCTTAGCCAACGTTCATTTAAGCATTCTCATTTCAACAGTGTAAAGTAGTTGTTCTTCTCTCTTCCTCATTGGGCAGCATTCTGACCTGTATGTCATGGCTTGCCTAATCATGGTCTTATACACTTACAACTTTTTTTAGCAAGGTAAAATATTTACGGTCACTGGAATGTGGAAGAGGCCAAATTTGACAAACATTCTAAAGCTGCAGTCCATACATTCTTTTGGCCTGTACTGAAGAATTGATGGAGAATACAATAGCCATATTCTACTTCAGCAAGCATAGGGGTGCTTACCCCCAGTCACTTTGTCAGGAAGCAATGGCCTTCTGGGCCTGGTGTCTAGTTCATGAGATACTCATATGGTTCATCATTGCTGGCAAGGAAAATGTATTTCCAGACAAGTTTAAGCTGGAGACCACAATAATTAGCCTGAATAGTGTCTGGAGCAGTTAGCGGTAGACCTGCTGTTCACAAGGTGATGCTTTCCTTTGATAGGTATCTTTGTCACAACTAGCAATATAAACTGTGTTCATTTTTGCTCCAGGGCTGGGACAGAGTGAAACCTAATGACAGATGTGCTCTCTTCTATTCACTCTTCCATCAATGTTGTTACTTCCATTGATGCTCAGAATGGACAATGCTAAGGTCTTTTGGTTCCTCCAGCGTGAGACATGCAACATCCCAAATCAATTACAAAAGCCTCCATATCTTCTGCCACTGTCACCGAAACTGCCAATACAGAAAAATGATCTCACTCTGCATCCCAATCCAGAATCATTTCACCTCATAGTTTGGACCACTGGTCATGGACTGTTTGTGATCTAGCACATTGTGCAAGGGCCAGTGCATCTTTTTGCAGTTCGTTAAACCTTTCATGCTAAAACATTACTCCTAGAAATGGAAAAAATATACTTACATGCTGCAGATAGCAAACTCTCTCTATGCTCTGCCCCGATTTCAGCTATTTTGAAGTATTATTATTATTATCCCTGAAGTTTCTTAGCCTCTCCATGTCATCAAAGAGCACCTTAGTCACATAGCCCTTTTCCATCATGTGCTCCATGTGCTGCCAAATCTGGGACTTAAAGGATTACATAGCTGGGGCTATGCCTACATTTATAGGACCAGTACCCGGTTACAATGTCAAAAGGGGGTCCTAATGCATCCCAATGAGCACTGATTTCTAACTGTCAGCAGCTTGCTGCAAAGTGCAATAACATGAAAGTGATTAGAAGCTAACAATAAAAAGACTTGAAACTGATTAATTAAGTTTCATTGTCCAATTTGAATAAAATGTTAGAAGTACCTAAAGAGCATATTGGAAAGTATATTTGATTTTTAAAAATCTTTCAACTTCACTACTATAAGGCTATAAGGTACTATTAGTAATACAATAGTGACTTTTTAAACTATAGTATTTTTATCTTTGCACTGAAATCAATGGGATTATGCCCATCAATACACTCAACAAGATTTTGTCCATTGTTAAACTATCATATTTATAATAGACAAGGTGGGTGAGGTAATATCTTTTATCATACCAACTTCCGTTGGAGAAAGAGACTAGCTTTTGAGCTCCACAGGGCTCTTCTTCAGGTCGGGGAGAAGTAATCAGAGTGTCACAGCTAAATAACATGTCCATTTTGTATTTAGCTGTGACACTCAGATTACTTTTCCTAGACCTGAAGAAGACATCTGCGGAGCTCAAAAGCTTGTCTCTTCACACAATAGAAATTGGTCGAATAAAAGATACTCTCTCACGTATCCTAGGATCAAGATGGCTACCACAACACTGCAAACAATCATTTTTATATGTACAGAATGTTGATAAATTGAATCATGACATCACAGCGCTATATTTAAAGACCAATGCTCTTTATCCTTACATTTCGATTTATATGTCTGCTGTAGAAGAAAAAAATGGGTCATCATTGGCTATATGTCAGAATGTCTATACTTATTATGACTATTTCTCAAAGATAATGGCTAATATGATATTTTCCACACAGATTAATTTGAGGGTACCTGGCAACTGTGAAGAATGTTATGGCCTGAGATTCCAGCTTCACAGGGATTTTGTTTCTGGAGCTACTGTAATTAATAATTATGTACTCATTAGTATGAAATGAAAATGTCATGTTGGTGCTCTTTTTAATGAGGTAGATTTTCATAAAGGTGACCATGTGCCCTGTTTGCTGACTAGCATAATGACGGCCATTATGTACTGTGTACATGGTGTCTAGTATAGTCCAATTTTTCTTATGTTCCTAGGAGCAGCAGCATGTGTTGAATGCATTTTGATGTGTGCTTAGAACTCTGATATGAGTAACAGTAGATAATATACAAAAGGTTCCAAGCATTCCATGATTTTGCAGTCATGGAATCTGCTGCAGGATTCAACTTCTGTCACAGAAATGTGCAAGAGAATCTACACTTTCTCCTTTTAAAACAATAGGGCTTCTAGCCTTTGACAGTCATGTGGGGGGGGACTTCAGAATGAGAACTGAATATAAACTGGTGAAGAGCTGTCCTATTTGATAGAAAGGATGGTCTTGTGGTTTACATACTGGACTGAGCTTCAGGGTCTGTGTGGTCAGTTCCTGGCTCTGCCACATGATTCTTGTATGACCTTGGGCAAGTCACTTAATCCCTATGCCTCTGTTGCTATCTCTGAAATGGTTTGGCTACTTATATTATAATCTCTTTGGGGCAGGACTGTCTCATACTATGTGTTTGTACAATGAGGCTCTGGTCTCAACTAGTGCCTTTAGGTGCTATTATAATATAAATAATAATTTGCAGTCTGCAAAAAGCCTTCCTGGAACAATAGCACTAAGCAATGTAAACTGTCCTCTTCATCTCATAGTGGTTGTAAACTGGCCTTAAATATTTAAAATGTTTGCACCAACTTTACTTGGGTCCATTTTGATTGAGCTCCTCCTTGTCATACCAACTGCTGCACATAAAAGCAAGCATTAGACTGACTGTTCTTAGGAATCTGATTTCCTGGATTAATTTCTCAGTGAGCTCCATTTTCCAATTAATTTAATAATAATTAATTTAATAATTAATTTACTACATTACTGAAATGGGATTGTATCTACCAGTCAGTGCACAGATATGATGTATTTATTATCCCAAAAGTATCCACTTACTTTTCTTTTATGTTTTTCCCAGTACATTGGTTGACTTAAATTTTATTTTATTTGCATAGTGTTTACAAGGCTATTTCTCATTAAATGTACACATCTAAATCCCTTTGCTCTCATTTGGCAACAGAATTCCCCATACATATACCACCATCAAAATTGGCTACTTCAGCTTCAGGCCACCTGACTCCTAACAACCTTATTAACCTATCTAATATATGGTCTTCATAAAGTCCCTATCACCGTGATATGATTAAATTAAATTTAATTTAATTTAAAAGGAATCACCTCCAAGAGTGAAGAGTAGATAATGAGAAAACTGTGTTTAAGTTGGGTAGACAGATAGGAGTTTAGATAACCCTCTCTGTTGTGGGTCGGGTTGCCAGGCATCCAGTTTTCGACCGGAACACCCCAGAGCCCGCACCCCCCCGCCAGAGCCCTCACCTCCCTCTTACACCCCAACCCCTCCCCCAGCCCAGTGAAAGTGAGTGACGGTGGGGGAGAGCAAGCGATGGAGGGAGGGGCGATAGAGCAGGTGGGGGGGGAACTCGGTGAAGGGACGGGGTGGGGCGGGGCCTCAGGGCAGAGAGCAGGGCAGGGGTGTTCGGTTTTGTGTGATTAGAAAGTTGGCAACCCTAGTTGTGGGCATATGGCTGAAGGCAGTAACCAATAAGTGCAGATGAATAATAGTAGTTACAGTAAAGGGTTTAAAGCTTAGACAGAAAAACTTCAGTGTAGTATTAATTTAAAGATGTTTCATGCTAACTCAGTAATAACTAGACCCTATACTAATAAAAGGCTTAATCCTGCTCCCAATGAAGGTAAAGCCAAAACTCCCATGGGTTTAAATGGTAGTAAGACTAGACCCATATTCCTTGGTCTTGCGGTTGAGAATTTATTTTGCTCAGAATATAGTTATTAATTCATAAACCCCAAAACACCTTTAAGTTATTATTTAATTAAACCTACAATAATAGAGCTTTGTTTTCACCTTTCCTTCAGTATTTTTTATGGAGATTGAGGCACTTGTTCAATGATAGAAAAATAAATCCCCACTTTATATAAAAGATGGCAACAATAGCTTTAAGGTAGAGATATAATTCTTCATTTTAAATCAGAAAGACTTTGAGTTCCCTTTGTTTATCCTTTTCTGACAAAAATCTGACAACACTTCCCATAAACATGCCTTAAGCAGCTAAATGTTCATGTACAGCTTAAGGGCGACAGTTTCTTGACTGGTAGGTCAACTAGGAAGAAAAGTAATGCTTCCTAAAAACTTTAGCATAAAACTGTAATGTATCCTAATGAAGTTACAGGTTTCATAGAGTTTAAAATAATTTGAAAAGACATTGCAAAAACATTTTAAAACCAGGTTTATGGCAATTGATAAATTATTAGGATTTATTTTACACAGGGCTGTAACCAGGGTGGGGTGAGCGAGACAGCCGCCCTAGGCAAAAAAGCCACCAGCTCCCCTCCCCCACCCCCGCCAGCGCGGCAGGGGAGGGCGCCGAGCAATCCCCCACCGGCCGGAGCGCCGGGGGGAGGGTGGCGAGCCCACCGCGGCTCTGCTCTCCCCGGCGGCCAGAGCGCCGGGAGGAGGGCAGGGAGCCCGGCCGGGGCTCTCTGCTCTCCCCGGCGGCCAGAGTGCCGGGAGGAGTGCAGAGAGCCCGGCTGGGGCTCTCCGCTCTCTCCGGCGGCCAGCGCGCCGGGGGGAAGGTGGAGAGCCCCCAGCAGCCAGAGCGCCGGGAGGAGGGCGGAGAGCTCCCGGCGGCCAGAGTGCCGAGGGGAGGGCGGAGAGCCCAGTCGCGGCCCCGTTCTCGGGCCGGAGCGCCCCGCAGCGCTGCCACCCTCCACGCGCCGCCCCAAGCACATGCTTGGTGGGCTGGTGCCTGGAGCCGGCCCTGCGCCCAGGGCACAAAGCCAGCTGGGCCGAAAAATGGGGCAGAAGGACAGAGGCGACACATGGGGGTGGGGCCACGTAGAGGTCACATGCCCTGCTAGTTTGAAAACCTCTGTGCTAAATGGAAGGCAGAAATCTGGGGGGCACAAATATGCTTGTTCGCCCTAGGTGCTAAAATGCCTAGTTATGGTGCTGATTTTATATATATGTAAAATATAGCCTATACATAAAATAACTGATTTACAGTAAAATTTGCTGCTTCTGCTGCCTAGACGGCCTTTTCAGCCCTTTCCAATCTTGCTTCTATCCTCTCCATTGCAATGAAACTGCTCTCACCAATGTCACTAATAATCACCTGCTAGCTAAATCAAAGGAGCAGTCTGTCTTGATCTTTCTGCTGCTCTTCTCTCGTTTTCCATACCTCCCTGGCTCACCTTTTACTGTCTCTTTCTGGATGCCACATCTTTTGCTTCTCACTGTCCCAAACCTCAGAATCCTTCAGTATCTCTTACCTTGATGCTTGAAACATCAGCCTCCACACATCTCATCTCTCCCCATTCTAGTTTATCCAAAACACCATAGCTAAAGTTATGTTCCTCCCCTGCTGCTCCAGTCCCATCACCCACTAACCTCATTTGGACCCCCTCACTCCTTTTTTCTTTGTTCCATCATATTAAAGCTACCAAGTCCGCACTGTCAGGGCCCTACATAATATCACCCCAATCTCTATCTAACTTATCCATCCTTCACTCATCACTGTGGTACTACACTATCTTCCAAACATTGAATAAAGCAGGCAAAGTCTAAAAACAACTTGTCTCGTTCAGTATCCTGTCTCTGTGAGGCTAGGTCTATACTACCCGCCTGAATCGGCGGGTAGAAATCGACCTCTCGGGGATCGATTTATCGCGTCCCGTTGGGACGCGACAATCGATCCCTGAATCGGCGCTCTTACTCCACCAGCGGAGGTGGTAGTAAGCGCCGCCGATAGAAAGCTGCAGAAGTCTATTTTGCCGCCGTCCTCGCAACGGGGTAAGTTGGCTGCGATACGTCGAATTCAGCTACGCTATTCACGTAGCTGAATTTGCGTATCTTAAATCGACTCCCCCCTGTAGTGTAGATGTACCCTCAGTGACCAGTGCCAGTTGCTTCAGAGACACTGCTCTATCGAGTTAATATTTTTTCTTCTCCTACTCTCACCCCTTATTTTTATATACTTTATTTTTCTCTACTCTCTTCTTCTTGTCTTTTCTTCCTTGGAGAGACTGTTGTGAGGAAGCTAGAAAGAAGAGGTGACTTTTGCCTTACAGCCTGAAGATGCTCATATTATTATCATTCTAATCTCTTGTGGCAGGGTGTTCCACAGCTGTGAGCCATCTGCCAGAAAATCTTCATCTCTTCTCTTGAGTTTCAATCTCGTTGACATTTCCATTGCTCCTAATGATAGAATTTGTCAGGGTATTTCCTGATCATGAGAGGAAGTAATTACGGAGCTATTTTGGGCACAAGTCCTTTGGACTTTAAAGATCAGGACCAGGATTTTGAATTTAATCTGGACTTCTATGTGGAACAAATGAAATGTGAGAAGCAATAGAATGATGTATTGTTTAGCAGGTGTGGTGCCACACTTAAAACCCTCTAAAGCCAGCACATTTGTTCCCAGATTCGGTGCATTGCACTGATCAAAACTGGGGTCATAAATGGCGGGATAACGTTGGCCAAGTATGTCCCTCAATACAGGACAACAGCTTCCTGGCTCTCTGTATGTAGAAGGAGGCATCTGTGGAAGCTGTTGTTAATTTTTTATTATTATTTATTATTATTTATCTTAATTGTGACATAATCAAATATTTGTTAAACACTTTACAAACACAGAGGAAGACATTGTCACCGCCCTGCCCGAATTGCTTTTTAGAGCAGGGAACCTATCTTTCTCTGTCTTGTACAATGCTGTGTTCATTTGCAGTTTTATATAGAATCATAGAATTGTAGGACTGGAAGGGACCTCAAGAGGTCATCTAGTCCAGTACCCTGCACTCATGGCACGACTAAGTATTATCTAGACCATCCCTGACAGGTGTTTGTCTAACGTGCTCACCCAACCCTGGTTACAACCCTGTATAAAATAAATGCTAATAATGTATCAACTTCATTGCCATAAACCTGGTTTTAAAATGTTTTTTCAATGTTTTTTCAGATTTTTAAACCCTACGAAATTATTTGTTCACTGTTACCCCATTAGGATACACAACAATTTTATGCTAACATTTTTAGGAAGCATTACTATTCTTCTAGTTATTATTACTATTGCTTATTATTG
Source organism: Trachemys scripta elegans (assembly GCF_013100865.1). NCBI lineage: Eukaryota > Metazoa > Chordata > Testudines > Emydidae > Trachemys > Trachemys scripta. Next base: position 41,342,875 of record NC_048302.1, on the reverse strand, counting down.
TTATTTATACTTCTGCAGATATTCCCTTTGTAAAACAATCTTTCCCTTGGACTTCCATTAAAATACAGATTTTACATCCTACCCATCTTCGTATAATATATACTTATGAAATTCAAAACCTGTTTACTTTAATCTTTTAGCAGAGATCTTGTCAACAGCCAGCACTGGCACTGGTTCAACTAAATCGTTTTAAAATCACATGTTCAGTTAAACCATTGAACTTTCATGGGTAGACAAGCACAGAGAAACTGCTGCTACTATTATTACAGGTGGAATAGTTTTTGAAATTGGCTGTCAGTTGAAAGGAGCTCTTGGAAATGTTAGCTGCTTAGTACAAATTCCATCCTCAGATACTTGAATGGAAATCTGATTGATTTCACTGAGTGTTGCAAGCATGCACTGAAAGGCAGAATTTGGCCCTTTTCTTTTAAACCTTTTAAAAAATATATTTCTCTAATTATTCAAAATCAAATAGGATGCCGAATGGGGAATCTGAAAGACAGAGAATGAAGAAAGATGGCTATTGTTTAAAATCAGTTTCTTATTTAGGGATTTTGGAATTCTGCTATTCAGAGGAAAAAACTGTGAAACATCTTTAAATAAGAGTAAGACCCATTCATAAAGTGTTTATGTACATAACTTAAGCATGTGAGTAGTCTTACTGATTTTTACAGGTCTACTAACATACTTAACATTAGGCATAAGTTTATGTACCTTGTTGAATTGGGGCCTAAATCCACTTGCTATTTGGGAATTAAACTTGAATTCTCCATATGGGAAGGGAGAAAGCATTTAGTTATTTCAAATAAACCAATTTGTAAATTGGTATGGGACTCTACCACTGCTATGAGTAGGTAACCATATTTTTTGTAGATCATACACTTTAAAATATACCCACTTTTTCTTCAATGCATTGTTAATTTATGTCTTTATTAATTTACTTCTACTGGCTAGTATAATACTTCTAAGGCCTTGGCTACACTTACCAGCTAGTTCGACGGCTGGAAATCGAAGTTCTGGGTTCGACTTATCGCGTCTAGTCTGGACGCGATAAGTCGAACCCGGAAGTGCTTGCCGTCGACTGCGGTACTCCAGCTCGGCGAGAGGAGTACCGCGGAGTCGACGGGGGAGCCTGCCTGCCGCGTGTGGACCAAGGTAAGTTCGAACTAAGGTACTTCGACTTCAGCTACGTTATTCACGTAGCTGAAGTTGCGTACCTTAGTTCGAATTGGGGGGGGTAGTGTAGACCAAGCCTAAGTGGGTCACCAACTTCATAAATCTGTTTCTGCTGTCCATTACCGATCCAGAAGATTACAAATTAATTTTAAAGCACATTAATTAACTGATGTCCAGATATCTCATCCTCTTCCTATATATTTTCTCTGTGTATGTAGACATGTATTAGAGAGGAGTGATGGAGATGATTAATGTTTTTTATGTTTGCCATTAATAATTTCATCAAACCATGGTATATCAAAATTCCATCAAGGTTCAGTGAACTGTCAATTATCAATATTTTGATAATAGTAATTCAGTTTTTTAATAGTAGCACAATATTCAGTCTGGATTATATGAAATAACTGACTAATATTGTAATTTCTTGGAATTGTCTCAATTGTGGTGGTGGGGGGTTGTTTTGTTTTTTTGTTTTTAACGCTATAATAAATATAAATGTGCCAACAATGGGCTTGATTCTCAAGTGCAGCTCAACATATATGATGGATACATAGATAGTTGTATGCTGTCTTTCTGCACACGCAATCCTGAGGGAAGTCAAGGTCCAAGGTAAGCTTGTAATGACTCCCTAAAGGCCATTATACCAGCAAGAATCACAGGAGTATAGAGCACTCTGGCCATACTCCCTTCTGCTTCTGACATGCCCCTGTTTACCCAGTGGTTTGGGCTCAGGAATGGTTCATGCAGAGCTGGCTATACTGTCTTTATGCCATGTGGGGATTTCCCTAAATAAGGAGGATTCCCAGTTGCTAATTTAAGTTACCTTTAAGTCCCCTTTACAACACCACAGTCGAGTAAAAGAGATTAAGTGTAGTACAGGATCTCACGCAATATTATTAATGACCTTGGAAGATTAGATTAAAGATAAATTAAATTTTCATTTTATAGATCTGATATCTTGCACCCACTAAAAATACTAGTAAATGTCCTGTTAACTTCAAAAGGAACATATTGATCCCAATGTAAGTAAAGTCTGCATATAAAGCACAGTCCAAACTGAATATGAAATCTTGCAATCAGCAGAACACCCACAGTTCTCAAGAACCTCGGTGCACAGTGGGTGATCAGTATCTCACGGGATTTGTCTGAGTAAGGATTGAAGGATTTGGAATGTATGAATTCACAAATACCACAAAATGCACATGAGACAGAATGAGTTACACTGATTCAGTATTGTATGTCAATGGGACTTCTCACATGAATGTACATGAGTAGCTATAGTATTAGAGCCACATTTGTAAGTTCAAATACTGTGTCTGGAGACCCTTATGTATTTTTGGCACAACAGAATAAATTAAAAACTGAAGGCCAGATTTACTGGTATACTCTGGCTGCTATGCACTCTCTCCCACTCTGCAATGATACACAGCTGCCATAAACCCTGCTTAACTATCCAGTTAGAGCAAATTTATGGTTGCTTTGTGCTACTGGAGTTGCACAAAGCAGCCAGAGCATACTGATAAATCTCACTCTAGTTTGCAATAAAAAAATAAATAAATAAACAAACATGGTAGGCAGGAGATTGGAAAAAGAAAGAGAATTATCCCCATTTTACAGATGGGTAAACTGAGGCATAGAAAGGTTACATGACTTGCCCAAGGTCAAACAACAAGTCAGTGGCAGAATTGGGAATAGAACTCAGGTCTCTGAGTGTTGCTCTATAAACCCCAGAATACACACATTACAGTGAAACCACTGAGATTGTCAGCTGTTCATAGTACACATAGGCCAGTTTAGGCACAAAAAATATCTGGATGCACACAGTTTACTTTACTCATTAATATTAGTGGAAAATAAACAATCTTTGATGTTAGATTTCCCTAAACTTATATAAGATTTTACATTAACATAATTTCTTCTCTTATTGTAGTCATTTTCATCATGCATATAAGTATTATTTCTTATGCTTAAGCATCTGATTATCCTTGTCATATGCAGTCTGTGAATTATATTGAATATATTTCTGGTCCAACTCACATGAAAGGTCACTTTCTTGATTTAGTTTTCTCTTATGGCTTACTGCTGACTGATTTTCTTTTCCACTCCATGTGTATTTTCATACCATCATTTAATGGCATTTAAATTCTTTGTTGTTCCTCGTACATTTTCATTTAACAGAACTAGTTATCAACAGCAACACCTGTTTCCAGAATATTACACTTTATTGCTAATTTTGACTTGCCTTGTGTATTGCCAACTGTTATTAAATGGAACAAGTAATATTATAATTTATATCATACATATATTAGATATGTTACTCTGGGGCAGGAAAGGAAGATGAAATACACAAGCTTCTGGGTACATACACATCAGCGTTTAAGGACATAGGCTGGATTGGACAGAAAATGGATATCATGGGAGCTCTGTGTTCATATGAATTGCTGAAACGTTCATAGCTATGCTTTTTTTATCTTTTGTTTCATTGACATTTTATTTGATTCTTTTTTGTAGTGACAAATAACGAAGTGATATACATCTTAAAATAACAATTCATACAAAAATCAAATTCTAGCCACACAGCTAAACCCACATGCAAAAACAAAAAAAAAAAGTGCCAGCTGGTCAATTATTAAAATATATCCCTTCCGAAAGACACTCAACATGTCCATCCTTCGATCTTCACAAAGTCAGAGCAAGTAGATGGATTTTGCAGCAAATCCTCAAGGTCAATGGATTTTTTCGGTATTCTATAGGAGGGGTTGGCAACCTCTGGAACGCGGATCGCCAGGGTAAGCACCCTAGCGGGCCGGGCCAGTTTGTTTACCTGCCGCATCCACAGGTTCGGCCGATCGCGGCTCCCACTGGCCGCGGTTCGCCGCTCCAGGCCAATGGGGGCGGCGGGAAGCGTCGCGGACCGAGGGATGTGTTGGCTTCAGCTTCCCGCCTCCCTCATTGGCCTGGAGTGGCGAACTGCAGCCAGTGGGAGCCGTGATTGGCAAAACCTGAGGACGCGGCAGGTAAACAAACTGGCCCAGTCTGCCAGGGTGCTTACCCTGGCAAGCCTCGTGCCAGAGGTTGCCGACCCCTGTTCTATAGCATAACACAATGGCAGAGGTTCTGAAACAATTTGTATAGTGGGCATACTGAGAGCCATTGAACCAAACTGTAAACCATGTATATGCTGGAAACCCCATTCAAGACAGAGGGTGCGGCACCCCTAGTTCCAGCACCCATGGATAATGGGAATATTGTAAGAGCATGACATTTGAGTGAACACTTTGTCTCAGTAAGCAATAGAATGTCATAATCGGACCTGCCTAGAATAATTGTCAATGCAGATGTGTATTTGCACAAGCAAATACAATTGCACACGTACATGTTTTTTGTTTGTCTGTTTTGGTTTTTTGCATTTGTAAGTCAGATACCATATGCAATGCAGCGTAGAGATCTTCTCCCTTGACTGGCAAGAAAGCAGTTAATCACCTTCCCATGTTTGTCTTTACTGCATAGATACTCAGGAGCGGGTGGAGACAACAGTGGAAAAGAAAAGGTCCTCCTCCTCGAACCCTACATAAGGGTTATATTAGGAAGGTGAAGTAAATAAACTCTTAACAGAACTGAAACTCAGAAGCAGCCTTGAGGCACCTATTTTTATTTTCTAGTGGAAAACTGGGCAATCTATTTCTGTAAGTCCACATCAGGCCTGCAACTGAGAAGTAGCATTATAAAGAATTATTTTCTTTTGGGGCTTGGCTAGGGTAAATCACATTTTGTCTGGAAGTATGGGCTGGGAAAAATAGAGAAAGCTTCCTCTTGTATTTGGCCCTTAAAGAGATAGCACTCTTTAGACCCCCAAGTATTGTGATTACCTGGCAATGAAACTACCTGCGTAAAACGCTTATCTTGTCTGATTGTTATTTTTCCCTCCTAATTTTTCCCACCAGTTGATGAAAACTTACCGCAGAGTCTTACAGAATAATTCTGAAAAAAATAATTTTAAGCACATACATATATTGTATGAAAGGATTTTTTTTCCTTACACAACTACCTGCCTAACTGAACATGCAATTGAGTGAAGAGTCTTTAAAATCCTGTTGACTGCATGTACAAAATAATCTCTGACCTAGAAGAAATTATTCAGTTCAGGCAGTGCCTAATTTGTAATGAAAGAGGTGCTTGGACTCCAACATTTTTTTTATTTTCATAACTGACACGGCAAGCCTAGAGGTATTGGTGTTATGAACTGCTAAACCTAGAAGTGTGGAGGCCCAGCCCTGGCACAAATTAAGTACTGAGTTCAGGCAGCTGCTTCCCCCTTGTTCACTAATGACCCTGATTCACTAAGGTATTTAAGCATGTGCTTAAAATTAAGCACATGAATAGTTCCATTGAAATTAAGGGAACTGCTTAGCCTTCCTGAACTGGGGCCTAGTATAAAGGAATCATAGAAAATAGATATTGAAAAGCACTATGAAGTCCATTCCTTTGCTGGAACATTGTTTGCCACAGTAAATATTTCAAGTGATGTAGTTTCTATCACTTCCTTTGAGGAAACCATCACACAGTTTAAAAGATGTTTTTTATTACTAGTCTCCTGATACTCAGATTATGTTTGCTTTTCCCTGATTTCATCCTAATATTCTTAGTTATATATCCCCTTGTTTTTGCACCAGACAATTTATCTTCTTCCTCAAAAATTTGATCTGTCTGAGAAACAAAACAAAGCATGACAGAATTTTTTAAATATAATTACCATGCAAAATCAATTATACTTGGAAAAGTACGGTAATGAAAAGGGCTAAATTGAAAATGTAACTATATGCTCAAATAGATGACCATATCCCAGGCATACCTTAGTATTTCTCATTAAGCATGTAATTTTGTATATTAATCACCATATACTGAAAGTTTTACAGTACATAGTAGAAACCCGTGAGGCTCTTTAAAAGAGTGTGAAGGTTTTGAATCTGCAGTCTGTAATATGTAAAACCTGCATTGAACTAAATAGAATTTGTGTGCATAAAGGTTGCATGATCAAGCATTGGGAATACATATTTTAGAGTGTGAATCATACAGTGTGCACAACACAGTATGAAGGAAATAAAAAGGATAAACTACTACCATGTACTCCAGTCTTTACAGAAAGAAAGTTTAAATACGTGAAAATGACTAGACTGGATTTTAGAGAGAAAAGGTGGGTGAGGTAATGGACCAACTTCGGTTGGTGAGAGAGACAAGCTTTCAAGCTACACAGAGCTCTTCTTCAGGTCTGGGAAAGGAAATCAGCTAAATACAAGATCATACATAGCTCTTATGTGGGTGAAACCAGACCATCACTACATCCTCTTGAATGAACTCACACAGGAAAATGATAAAACCACCACATCACCTGTGGGTGAACACTGTTCATAAAGGAATCACTATATATCTGACCTATCAGTCCTCCCCCTCAAAAGGAAACATGCACAACATTTTCAAAATACGACCCTGGGAGCATAAATTCATTACTTTGTTAGACAGTATAAAGACACTGGATTAATGGTTTATTACAGCAATTTGTAACCCACTAATTCCTCCCTTTTTGTCCTATGACTACAGGCGTGTTAATGGGACACCTCACGTTGAATGATCTGTTCTATCTTGTATTTAGCTGTGACACTCTTAGGGTTTGTCTATATGTGGCTAGTCTATACGTGGCTTGTGTAAAAAAACCACCTCCACGAGGGGCGTAGCTCCCAGCGCTGTGAGCATGGCTGGTGCACTGTTTACACAGGCGCTCTACAGCACTGAAACTTGCTGTGCTCAGGGGGGTGTTTTTTCACACCCCTGAGTGAGAAAGTTGCAGCGCTGTAAAGTACCAGTGTAGACAAGCCCTTATTACCTTTCCCAGAGCTGAAGAAGAGCTGTGCAGCTCAAAACCTTGTCTCTCTCACCAACAGAAGTTGGTCCAATAAAAAATATTACCTCAACCACCTTGTCTTTCTAGTGGGACCAACATGGCTACAACAACAATGCATAGACTGGATTTGACAACTTGTGATATTGATCCCATGGCATTTTGGTAATGTGTTGCACTTATTGTCATTATAGCAATCAATAACATTCTTTTGTCCACCACACTCTACCTACTTCTCTTAACTGCAGCTGTCATTTTTACAATCAAGTAAGTATCACTCACTCACAATTGAGAATTCTCAACTGTTATTGACAAATATTTATTTGTTTCTTCTAAGCTCCTCAGTTACAATATGCAAAACATATTTTTGGACCAGATACACCAAGGGACTTCTGTACCTAAACCCCAATGCTAGGCAACTAAGTCCCAGATTTAGGCACCATCTACAAAATACCCTGCTCAGCTGCAGCTGAACCCTAAATTCACTCAGCACCTAAATTTCTGCTGTAAAAGTTCCCTAGGTGCTTAAATGTCTGCCTCTGAACAAGCACACTGCTCTCTCCAGAGGCCTATCTCATACCTAAGTCCCAGCACAATCCACAAAGTTGGGGGGTAGATAGGCATTGCAACACCTGTCTTTCCCCACGGGGCGTAAGCCACTTGCTGTGCTCCATGCATATCTAACTCCACATAAAATGGCCAGCAGTGGGCTGGAGGGCCTCCCTTATAACCTTTAGTCCAACGGTTAGGGTACTCACCTACAGAGACCTTAATTAAATTCCCTTCTCTGCTTGACGTAAAGAAGGAATTTGAGTAGGTGTGGCCCATGTCTCAGGTGAATGCTCTAGCCACCGGACTACAGGATATTCTAATGTTGGTCTCTCTCTCTTGTTGGAGCCATTTGACTTTAAGTTAATTAAATATTAATTGGGCCAGAATGAGTAAAAATCACTGTACAGTCCAGTGGTTAGGGTATTCACCTGATAGCTGGGAAACAAACCCCTGTTCAAATCCCTTCTCCATATTCGGAAGAGCTGATATTGAACTAGGGTCTCACATCCTGGATGAGTACCCAAATCACTGGGCTAAAGTTTAGAAGGGAGGTCCTCTCCTCCTCATGGCCATTTTGTGTGGTGTTAAGCAGGTGCCTAACTCATTCTTTCAAGAAATAGCTTAGGAGAAAGCTTCTAAACTGGATCACAAGCAGAGATAGGAGCCTCCCTGTAGCCTAGACTTAGGTACCAAATTCCCTAAGGGGGTGGGGCTTACAATGCTTCTTATCAGTATCTCTCAGTGGCTAGTTTAGGCAGCTCCTCAGTTGCTGTGCTGGTTTTGTGAATCCCATTCTTAGGTGCCTCTCCCCATGCATTGAATAGCCTGTCTAACTCAGGCTTTGTGGATACCAATGTTATTCCAATGATTTTTTACAAGTTAGATGGTGAGGTGCTGAGCATTGCAATGGCTAAGTGGATTTGGATGTCTGCATAAACCACACTATCCTGACATGTGAAAAGTCACAGGTGCATACTAGTACTGTGTGGTGATTGTATAGGACTTGATCCACAATCCACTGAAATCAATGGAAAACCTCCCATAAACAATGCAACCAACTACAAGAGGTCAGAAAATCATGATGGAGCAAACATAACATGCTTGTCTATTTTTGAACTTGGTAGTGAAATGCAGCCCCTTCTCTCTCTATTCAAATTGTGTGTGCATCATGTTGAAAATTCAATCTGAAATTATACACAAAAATGGGAGAGTAAGTTTCACACTCCCTTTCTGCTGCTGTGAGAGGCACTTCCTTTCTTTCCTGAACCCCACCTGCCCTCAATGAGGAGGAAAGAGCTCTTTCTCTCCTTCTCCCTTTTGTCACTCTACCACCTTCTTCTGTAGTACCTCTGCCCCCCATAATCACTATCTCCTCTTCTCTCCATGGTTGATTTACTCCTTGTCACCCTATTCCCTCATTACTCCTCTTTTTTGCCACTGTCCTGCTTTGTGGCATCTTCAGCCTGAAGCAGGGAATAAATGTCCTTGGAAGTGTGTTGCACTGCCTTATCCTCACTCCCCAGAGTGACTCCAGATGGCAAGTCATCTTCTGCCCCTATATAGCAGGCTGGCAGTAGTGCTTTTCCCTTGCTCTGTCTCCCCTTCCTGTGCCCTGTGAGTGGGGCAGGTAGTAATCTTCCACTCCCCATAAAGTGTGAGCTCTTTGGCTCTGCTGAATGACAGCATATCATCCCTCCTAGCAGCAGCAGACTTGGAAAAGCTATGATTTTGGCTTAAGTGAATCATGAGCAGCAAGGGAAAACTGTCCAAAATCACATTACTGCAAGTAATTTGTGAGAGTTGGCTTGGCAAGGCTGCGCTTTCTGTCAGCGAAATGAAATTTGGTGTCTGAAATAGGACAACTCAGTGTAAAATGAGAAAAGGCAATGGAGTGGCAGGAGGGAGTGAGATTATCAGGTATGGGTTTAGTTAAACAAAAAAGAATTCAAGAGGTATAGCAAATCTAAATGCATTATTTCTGCATCTCTGCAGTTAGAATTGCTGTTTTGTGAGCTTTCTGTTTAATCTTAATTTTTTGTATTTAGCTGTGAACTGTGTTTTTCTGGCAACTAACAGTTTTGGGTGGTGGTTTGTAAATCCATGTAAACGGACTGAGAATAGGCACGTGGAGCAGAGCCTCCAACTCTGGGCTGCTGCCACCTGCAGGTCTTCCCCAGCTGGACAAGAGAAGCGGCTCTAAGAAAAGCTAGTTTCAGGAGACTTTCTAGCCTGCCACACCTCCCCTGTGGGTAGGGATGCTAGAAGAATTTGTATAGCGTGGTGCTGAGAACCACTGAACCAAACTGTAAACCATGTATGTATTGGAAACCACTTCAAGCCAGGGTGTGCAGCAACACCTCCAGCACATATACCTGTGGAAGGCAGTGCAGGACAGTAGGTGAGCTGGAGTGGTGATGGTTGGTGGAGCCTTTACTAAACCGTGTGCCACTACACAAAATCCTGGTGGTGGTGCTGGCAGGGTCAGTAAATACCCTGCCAGCACCACCCATGCACGCAGCGGCCCAAATGTGGGGTGCTCCTTGTGACTTAAAAATGCAGGACCCATTAAAGTGCTGCGGTGCGGGCTTTCCTTATGCAGTGCCCGCTCAGGTGCATGAGTATTTCTCTTGTAAAATTTGAGCAATAGCAGTGCAGGGGAGCCACATTTGGGTATTTACTAACTCTGTAAAATGAGGATGTGACCCTCCCCACAAATAACGGGCAGGTGTGAGGGGGCTCCTGTAATCCTCCCCCCACCAACTATTGCAGGAGCCCCCAGCGGCAGGTGCCGGCCACGCAAGAGCTATGGGGCGGGCACTACTGAGGCGAAGGGGCTGCAGTTGCGTGCATGGGGGGAGCCAGCCCCACCTGCCACTGGGGTGCGCGGGGAGGTTGCTGCTACCCCTGCGATCACGCTATAGGTGGCGGGACTGAGTTCCCTGGCTGTTGCCGATAGTTGGAGGGGAGGCGACGCACACTGCAGGACAAAGCCCCAGGCGGGGGCGGGGGGTGATGAGGTGGTGGAAGGAGACGAAATATGCAACTCATCTCCCTCCGCCGCGAACTATTTCTTTTCCCAGATGTCATGCAGCATCTGTCCCACCACGCCCCCTCCCTAACCGTCGCCGCACGCGCGAGGGGCGGGGCCGGTGCCGAGAGGCGGGGGGAAGAGGCGGGGCCGAGAGGGGAAGGGGTGTGGCCCCGAGCGCAGGGGCTGGGACGGGTCAGGGAGGAGCCGAGCGGACCAGAAGGGCTGAGACAGTCACGGACCTTGGGGCTCGGCCGCGAGAACAAGGCGGGGGACGGGGCAGAGACGTGCCGTGCGGGAGCAGCGGCCGGCGGGGAGCGGAGGTGGCCGGGGAAGGTAACCGAGCAGCTGCGGAGGCCCCTTCCTCAGTCGCCGGACTGGGGGAGCCGGGCGGCGGCTGCTCCTGCTGCTGCTGCAGTCGGCGCCGCTGCTTCCGTCCGAGCCTGCGACAGAGCGAGCGGGGGCTGAGCCTGTGTCTGTAGCTGGGGCTGCAGCTCGAGCCGGGCGGCTGCCCCTCGCCCCGCCGGGATAGGCAGGGCGACAGTGACGGGGGAGGGAGGAGGTGTTGAGCGGCGTTCGGGGCTGAGGGCGAAACCCAGCGTGTGCCGGCGGGGTGTGAGCCCGGCCCCGGGATAGGGGCTGGCTGGGGAGGTTCAGCGGGCCCAGGGGCTTGGAAAAGCCGAATACACCCGGGAAGGAGGAGCGGCGCGGGGCTGCTGCTGGCTGGGATCTTTGTGCCGGGCGCTGTGTGCTCTGCTGCGTGGGGCCGGGGGGAGGGACAGGGCGTGTGTCTCTAGTGTGGTGTGTATGAGAAGCAGATGGGGAAGAGCTCACAGCTGCTCATTTCGACAGTCCGGGTGTAAAAATATAGCTCGACCAGCAGGACCTGGTGAAGTGACTTTTCAGCCTGCCTCTGTATCAGCTGAAATGTAAAGTCCGGCACTGGGGACCTAAAGCAAAGAACCAAAAAAAGAAAGAAGACTGAACCCAGCCAAGGGGAATAGTACAGATAATAGAAATGTGCTCCACAAGAATAAACCATAGGGTGTTAGTGGTGGATGTATTAAAATGGGACTCCAAGAGGCTGCTGTGTGCCCTAGTGCATACAAATCATGAACAAAGAAGTGTGTAAAGAGAGCTGTGGACAGCACTGGTGTGTAAAAATGCACCTGGCAGTAGAAAAAGCAAGTAAAAGGATAATCAAATGAACAAATGTTGGTAAGGAAGGATGTTCAGGATAATAGGGTGCATGTGTCTCCTTCTTAGGATCAGTGGGAGGCTTACTTTCCTTGGTGTGGTTTTGAGGTCACTTTAAAACCAATCAAAGAATGTGAATGTGACTGATTGCAGCTCATACCCATAGCAGAAATACGAGAACCTTAACTAAAATTATTTCTCCTCTGCAAGTTTGAGACTAACTTTAAGACTTTCAGAAATTGGTACAAATGAGGAATATGAATTCTTGGTTTTAGCAGATGTATAGTAAATCGTGATGTGATATCTTGCACCTGGAGTTAAATCATTGTCTTGTTCTTTATTTCATAGGTCTAGAGAAGAACTTTGTTTTGACATCTTGCAATTGAGATTTCTGAGAAAGAGTTGAGGAAGAATTCAGGATCTGGAAGAAAGCACTTGTCCCACATTAAGGAGGTGTTAACATTTTCCTATCAGCTCTGCTGCATAAGAGACCATAATTTGAAGCACTTCCCTGGTGCTTGCCCAGATGTATGAAGCCTGCAATGTTTAGTATTTATACAGACCACTTCACAACAAGTGGTACAGATCTACGTGTTTGCAATATAAATTTTACTTTTTGAAGAAAAACCCCTCAGAAGCTGTATTTTACTGTGGACAGTTTTTTCTCGATGTGAATCCAAAGAGATTGATGTTTGGAATTGAGAAGCATCTAGTACGTACTTGAAAAAAAAAATGTTTCTCCAGATGCATCGTCTCCTCTGTACTCTGGGAACATGCACAGCTGTTTAAACTACAGGTGTAGTCAAGGAATTGTTACTTTTTGACCCATATGTTAAGTATTATTGAGCCTGTGGTACCAGGCTTCGCTTCATTGCATAAGCAGTTGAACACTCTACACTGTAATCATGATAAAGCATCTGAAGGAATGAGTCTGATCGTCTTATAAAGAGGCTATTCTTTTACAAGAAGGGTTAACTCGTATCGTCATCCTGTGGCAGATGGATCCTTATATCCAGACTTTAAGATGTTGAAGGTGTATTGCTGCTTATGACCAGGGACAAAGGTCTACAAAATGGCTCAAACGAGTTTGCTGCAAGGGAAGCAGTTTTACTGTAGGGAGTGGGTTTTCCACAAGCTTCAGCACTGCCTTCAGGAGAAAGCTAACTGCAGCAACACTGCTGCCAACAAACCATCTCTTGTAGCAAATTCTGGGAATAATGCTGGTGTTGTCTCGGGGAAAGGAACTGCCTGGGGTGTGTTGTTGGTAGGAGGGCCTGGTAGTGGGAAGACAGCCCTCAGTACTGAATTATTGTGGCCAAGCTCATCTGCAAGCCTGCAAAGAGGCTTGCATCGCCAAGCTCTAGCTTTCCACTTCTGCAGGGCCCAAGACTCTGACACACTGTGTGTGGGTGGGTTTATTAGAGGTTTAGTTACCCAGATCTGCCGCAGTGGACTCATCCAGGGATATGAAGACAAACTAAGAGATCCTGCAGTTCAAAGTCTCTTGCAACCTGGGGAATGTGAGAGGAATCCTGCTGAAGCATTTAAAAGGTAAAAATAAAACCATGTTGTGTTTATATAGTGGCTTTCATCCAAAGCGCCTAAAGCACTTACAGACAGGAAAAATATGTGTTTTTCTTGTAGCATCATGGCTTGTTGATCCCATGGATTGCTCCCATAGCTTCCAAAATTGTCATTGGAAAAAAAAAATCTAACTTCCTGTTCCCATAGCTCACATAAATCTTCATTTCAAAACGTAGTTAGGGATATAAAAAATACCCAGAGCTATAATTAATATTTTTGAAGGGATAGGGCCAGGGCCTCAGATAATAACTATTAAAGCCCATGAGGGATGGGATAGGGGGGCAGATTATCCCACATCTCCATACTTCAGAGGAATTGCAAGAACTCTGCAGTATCTGGTACTTGCCACTGTCAGACAGGATCGTGGACTAGGTAGACCTTAAGAATCCCGCATCGAACCCCTGGCCTGTGTCCCACAAGATCAGGTAGGAAAACATTAAGTCAGAATGAATCTATCCCACTTACATATGCATGGATTGCACTAAATTCACATTACTTACGGAATTACCACTCTTTCACAGTACAAGGTGGTACAGAATCATAACTATTCTTTCAGTAGGTATTTAAAGAAACTAGGGAATCCATACTCTGTGTAGAAGTAACTTTTAAGATGTGGGGCTTTTTTTTTTTTTTTTTTAAGCAAAATCACAAACTGAATAACTGAGGGAAATCACTAGCTCAGCAGTGCAGTATTCATTTCTGCCATCGGTGCTCCTTGCAATACAAAAATGTATTCAACATACTGCTGAAAGCTTTTTATCTGCAGCAGGAACATTGATAATCTGTGTTTGTAAAGCAACTTACACAAAGATCTTTAGGAGTGTATATTCTTGGGCCTGGTCTACACTTGGGGGGAGGGGGGGGAGGAGGGCGGGATCGATCTAAGATACGTCGACTTCAGCTATGCTATTCTCGTAGCTGAAGTTGCGTATCTTAGATCGACTTAGAATTACTTACTTCGCGTCCTCGCGGCGTGGGATTGATGGCCGCGGCTCCCCCGTTGACTTTGCTTCCGCCTCTCGCCGAGCTGGAGTTCAGTAGTCGATGGGAGAGCGATTGGGGATCGATTTATCGCGTCTACACTACACACAATAAATCGATCCCTGATAGATCGATGGCTACCCGCCGATCCGGCGGGTAGTGTAGACGTACCCTTGATCATAGCACTAGACACTTTTGGGGGTGGGGGGGTCTGGCTGCATAAGAGGTTAATTTCCTCTAAACTATTAAAATGAAGGAAAAAAACTGTAAAGACAGTGACTCAATAGAGTATTTGTAGTGGAATACTTGCATTTTTACCACTAGGTCATTGGTATGAAACTTTCCCAAGTCAATAGTAGGTAAGTCATGGCTCTCAGGTGGCCTCTATGAACTTTTTAGTGGTCTTTGAAGTCTAAGTGGATTAATGTCCACATCATGAAAATCACCATAAGAATTTTTCCTTTGTCTCACCAGACTGGTTAGCTAAACAGCCACTGAGACTGAAGAACAGTACCTGATCACCATGGCAAAGTGGAATGAGGGAAGCTTACATTACAGTACCTGTCCTGTTTTTACCCTGTGGATAAATAGGATGTTAAGTCTCCAGTGCTTCCAAACCAACATTTTTCACAAGCATTAAGTTGATCATGCCTTCTTCTACCCCCACCCCCACCGCTAAAGTTTAAAATAGACCATGAAAATAGTGAACTTTTTTTTCACTGTAAACAAAGTTAATGGCAAAATTTTCTGTATTCAGGCCAGTTTAAGTACTTAATTTGCAAAGTTCTAAGCATATACAGCTCCTAATCTCTTGCCTTTTTAACTTTGTTTTTTCAGTACCTTTACAACTTCAAATTCTCACATCCACGCTTCAGCTTAGTACTCCCAGTGCTAGTAGTATAATTCCATTTCTCTGTTTGCAGTTACCAGAAGTGAAAGTGACCAATACCTATCTATAAATCAGGCACCAGCACTAGCCCCTGATGGGCAGAGTCAGTGGGTTCCATGCAGAAGCACGGTTCTGCCCGTGCAGAACCTGTTGCAAGTTCATAGCCTAGAATGGAAAATATTTTGTTTTATAAATCTAAACAAGCTTATATTGGTAACTCCACTTGCCTATTGACCTAGAAAATTTTTCTTTCCCAATATTTTAGGTTCCCTGTGAAGATTAACTTAGAAACAACTTACTATTTGACAAAATTGAAAAATAAAATTTCATAGTGAATACCGTTTAATAAACATTTCACGTTGTCACATCCTATGTGCTAAGCATGCGTGTTTTCAGCAGTCTTGGGATATGCTTTAATTTTTTATGCATAGTGAATAGTATAATTGTAACCCAGAAAAATTAGGCTTTTCAAACTTATTCATATTTTAAAATGTCTTTTCTTCAAAAAAGGTAAAATCAAGTAAACTAATTCATTCAGTTTAATATATTTACCTTTTTTCTCCCACCCATTTATAATCTTTGAATTGTGCATCCTGTTTTAGGAACAAATTCAAAGAGAAATGAGATCAAGAGTGTGGAAAACTTGAGCAGACCTCCTAATAAATGTCAGTCACTGGATGTAATACTAAAAGAAGGAATTGCTGCTGGTAGTACTGCTTTTGGGCACTCCTCTTGATGAGCATATTTTCTGTCACAAAATAGTTTGTGAATGAACACAGTTGCAGCTGAAGTTCTTACTTTAGATTCTTGTCTATCCTAAAGCTGGTCCACACTAACCCCCCACTTCGAACTAAGATACACAACTTCAGCTACGTGAATAACGTAGCTGAAGTCGAAGTATCTTAGTTCGAACTTATCGCGGGTCCACACGCGACAGGCAGGCTCCCCCGTCGACTCCGCGTACTCCTCTCGCGGAGCAGGAGTACCAGCGTCGACGGCGACACTTCCGGGATCGATTTATCGCGTCTAGACAAGACACGATAAATTGATCCCAGAAGATCGATTGTTTACCGCCAGACCCGGAGGTAAGTATAGACATACCCTTACCTTCGCTTGTTGCTGTTTCCTTTAGATGTTCTAGATTCAAAAGACTCTGCAAGGATCAAAGCTTTAGATTTAATTTAATTGCAGAAAATGTCAGATGGAACTGTGCTTTTACCTAAAAAACCAAATCTGTGGTGCTATCTGTACTTGGTAGAAGTGAAAAGTTAAAATAGACTACAACAATGGCCAAGAGTTTTTTTTTTTTTTGGAATGAGTACCTGAAGTTAGGTTCATACGTTATTTTTAGACACACCATTATGACTAAATCATAGAAGCTTGAAAATTGGACCGCTTTATGTAACTTAGTTCATGTCTACCTTGGAACACTGTTCTGGTTTAGTTTGTGTGTTATATTGTACTTATAAAGTGCTTTTAATATTGATGCAGCTATACTGGCAGACCTGCGCTTTGTACTGGTATAATAAAACTACTCCCAGGAGAGAAACATGCCGGCACAGCTGTGTGAGTCAGGGATGACACCTCTTCACATCCCTGACTTACCTAAGTATGCCAGCAGAAGCTTATATTGGAGACCTGGCCTCAATTTGGATTTGAGCTTAACTTTAAGCATCCACTGTTGAAAAACATGGGCAGTATTAATAAATTACCCTTAGGCTTCAAGGGTACATTACTGGTACAGTATTCATTTTTTTTAAAAATATATTGGTTATTTAAACGACTTGTAAAGTCCTAATTTGGTATGGAGGTTTTTCATATTTGGTTGATCCTGAATTTGTAAACTTGGAAATTATATAAACTTTCAAAACTATAGTCTGTTTATTTGTGTCTTCAAAGTTTAAATGTGAAATGATTGAAAATAGTCCCTGTTGGCCAGGGGAGTGAAGAATGAACATGGTCCTAAATCGGTATTCTCCACTGTTAGACTTTCAGTCCTTCCTACTTGTATTGGATTCTCCCAGTCCTCTTATCTTTTTACTGTCTCCCTCCCAGGTCTGTGCTTTTGCCTCCCTGTCCTCTCAGATCACACTTCTGTTCATGGTGCTTCACTAGTGAGTTTGCTGCAACACTACCAGTGAAGCAAATGCAATTGCCCCTTTCTGCTGCTGAGGGCTCAGGGTATAGACCCAGTAATGGAGGGAGGAAAGAAGAAGCAAGAATCTGCCTCTTTTTTTTTATCCTATTTCCTTATCCCTCACAGAACACCTCCAATCTCAGCAGAGTAACATGCCTATGCTCTTTCTGCACACACATCTTTTCCACTGGTGCCAGCAGGAGCATTATGACAGTGACAAGATTCTGCTCTGCTGATACCACTAAGTGTTTTACACAAAGGAACAACTCAGGTACAGATGTAATCTTCTGTGGGATTCCCTTGCTCCTGAAACAAGGTAAAACCCTTATTCTTTGTGGATTTAAAGGTGCAGAGCACAGTTTAAATGAAAAGAAAATAGAGTAAAGGTTGACATGAAAGGGGCCAGAAACTAATAAAATGAAAAGGAGGAGGGACACTAAAAATAAAAGTGCATAATATCATAGAGAATATAAAAAGGCCTGAGGGGTAAAAATTTAAGTCAGACTAGATGATTCAAGTTACCACTATCTTAATGAAATATTTCCCCTCTAGGTCATATTACAATTCAAATAGGTTTAGAAGACTTTTACTACACCTCTACCTTGATATAAAGCTGTCCTCGGGAGCCAAAAAATCTTACCGTGTTACAGGTAAAACCGCGTTATATCAAACTTGCTTTGCTCCACTGGAGTGCACAGCCCTGCCCCCTTCCCCTCCCCCGAGCACTGCTTTACCACTTTGTATCTGAATTTGTGTTATATCGGGTCGCGTTATATCAGGGTAGAGGTGTACTTACTATATGGTGGCTGTGACAGGACAAGATTCAGTGGTCTCAGTGCTCATATGTCCACATTATGCAGCCTTCTACCTTAACTGGCATAAATTAGCTTATTTACTTGACCGTCTCAGCCAGTGTTGGAAAAATAGTTGTTTCCCTAACCATTCAATATTGTCATTCTAGGTCAGGCAATGAGGTATATTGGCAAGGTGGGGTAGTGGGCAAACTTGTACTTCTGGTGATTGCTGTACCTGCATTACGAGTATAGGACCAGACTCCACTGCTGTTAATGATACTTTTCCCAAGCACTAAGGTGCATTTTAAATATCTATCACCATGCTATGTGGATAGTAAACAATATTTTCACTTCTAATTTTCCTAAATTGAGTAGTTATTCATTGGATATTATAGTGCAGTGGTTAGCTGCAACACAAATTAAAGTTGTGTTTAATGGGAGCTTATTTCTTTTATTTACCAAAAAAAAAAAATTGAATGGCAAAAATCAAAACAAAATATAAACTTGGAGTGCTATTTTAATTGTGCGTGGTGGTTTGAAACTAATTAATACACATAGTTCATGTATCTCCTTCTCTGGCAATTCTCCTGGCCCCTTACTTTCCTTTGTATCCCTTTTTAAAGAAATTTCAAATACTTTGGGAACTGTCCTTTGGCCATATTATTGCTTCTCATATGCGGATTTCAGAATATCCATTATATGGAAGTAGTGTTTGCCTATAGTATAGTCTATAACATTTTTACCATAATGGAAAATAACTGCATTAAAGCAAGCCTGCTGAATCTTCATTTAGGGTGGGATTGAAGGTGAGCAGGGGGAGAGAAACTCGTCAACTACCCTTATAGCCCAGTAGAAATTTCCCGGAGCTGGGAAAGAGGACAACAGGAATTCAAATCTTCTAACTTTTTTAACTCCCAGGCAGTTAACTACCCTTGTTATTGACTAAGGCCATGAACCCCAAAATATGAGAAGGTAAGGGAAGAGCTGCTCTGAGTTTGGTGTTGCCTGGAATTCTTCCTGGAAGTTCCTGTAGCTGATAGGTTGTCATCTGTGCTAAACATAGAGGGTTGTTCTTCGTACACTTGCTTTTAAATAGGGATAAAATTTTATGGAAGCACGACCTATGTGTGGCGTGTCACAGCTCTTACTCTTCAGGAGGGTTATCACAAGCAATTTCAGCATCACAGATTCTCCAACTAATTCCCATAGAGGTGCAGCTCTTCTCCTTGATTCTGGGGCATTATCCACTGAGGTATAGCAAAGTTATATTTATTTATTTAAAAAAAAAAAGACAAAACAAGGAAATTAATAAACAGAACTACATTTAGTGACAGTTAAGGTTGCAGCAGGATATACCCCATCCACCCAAAAAATTCATAGGCATGAAAATGTTAATGGGAGAGACGTCTACATTCCTCATCATCTTCCCATATTCTAGAGTTCGATAAGGCTTCTACTTCCATTTCAAACAGATATTTAAAGGCGCGCGCGCGCGCGCTCTCTCTCTCTCTCTCTCTCTCTCTCTCTCTCTCTCTCTCTCTCTCTCTCTCTATATATATATATATATATATATATATATATATATATATATATATATATATATATATATATATATTCCTGTTTTGTCAAACTTGCATTCTAATGCAAAACCTTAACAGTGTCAGCGGTGTTAAAGCAATAGAACTTCAAGTGCATGGAATGTGTGATCACGAATGCTGATCTGTTTTATACAAAAGCACAGAAGGTCACTGAAAATCTTTCATTAGCTGCAAGTTTGAAGTTGGGGTATATATTGCTTTTGGGTGTCAGAGTTCGAAGTGAAAGCTTATGTAGTACTTGAGTACATCGTTTTGGGAAGCAGTAAATCATACATCCAGAAGTTGCCATATAAAAACTTATGTGCATATAAATTTACAGGATTACTAAGTAGCTTCACCTACATTAGGAGCTGTGGTGTTCACTGGAATGACTTGTGTGCTTGGAAAAAAAATGTGTAAAGGACTGGGGCTTTTGCATTTCGTGGTCAGAATTTGATTTAAAATCTTACTCAATCTGTGTATTCTGTCAGCTTCTTTGCAGACAAGTTTATTATTTTTTTTTTTCCCCCTTCTCTTAGCAATATTGACTCTGCAGTGCTATCAGGAAATTAACTGGATTTTTTTCTGGCTGCTGTATTGTCAAAAAAGTTCCAATTCAGGATGGCTTTTACCTCCCTTTAAGTGTTGAGAACACGCTTTGCTTTCAGATTGAATTTTACAGGTCTTGCAGTTAGAAAAAAAAATCTACTTATTTACTGAGCAAAAGTGGTATGGAAGTCCTCTGAGAGACCATAAATATCCACCCCCACCATAATCCTATTTTTTACCGTTGCTTGTCTGAGCATAGTCACATTTAAGAGGAAAAAGCTTTGCTTTTATTTTTGTTTTTTGTTTTTGTTTTTGGCTTAAGTGTATTAATATTTTAGTATGACTAGTCAAATGAAAACTATGAAGAAGCTATTTTTATAATAGTAATTTGAATGTTCAGGAATTACACAGACTTTATCGACTAGTTAATTAGTATGTGTTTCATTGTTTGGACTGTATTGTCTTAAATTTATTTATTTGAGGCACCTTGCTAGCATGGTGGAAATATATGAACTAGATTGTGCTTTAGATTGATGGTGCTTACTGTTCAATTTTTAAAATACTGATTGTAGTAGATCTTCACCATTGAGGCAACAGTCATTTATCCCTTTTGAATGGGTTCTTGTTGCTTGAACTCTGATCAGTGGGTGTGTGAAACTATGAAGCTCTACATCACTAGCTGCTGAGGCAAGAGTTTTGTCTACAGATGATCCTGGCAGCTTTAAAGGGGAGTAGGATGGATCTTTGCTATTTTACCCCTGCCCAGTGTTTTGTGTCCACCTCCCTAATGCATAACTACAGTGCTGTCCACTTCATGCTGTTTGCCTGCTCTGCTATTCGCAGCAGGCAGCAGTATGAAGTGGACACTATCTTTGACAGTTTCACTGATGCCCATATCAAAATGATAGCTGTGAGAAAGGTCTGAACTTTGAGAGTAAAAGGTGAGGGCACGGCACATGGGTGTTCAAGCTTTTCCTTTTGAATAGAGCTAAGCTTAGCGAAAGTCCATACAACCATCAAGGCTCTAAAAAAATTACTAGATGTGTATTAGCCACAGGCTGATAAGGAAGACATAGGGCACGTCTTCACTACCCACCGATCCGGCGGGTAGCGATCAAACTATCGGGGATCGATTTATCGCGTCTAGTGTAGACGTGATAAAATCGATCCCCGATTGCTCTGCCATCGACTCCGGAACTCCACCGCAGCGAGAGGCGGAAGCGGAGTCGATTGGGGAGCGGCAGCGGTCGACTCGCCGCCGTCCTCACAGCCAGGTAAGTCGACCTAAAATACACAACTTGCGTAGTGTAGACCTAGCCTGACTGTGGTAACAAGCTAGATCTAGTCTGTGGACAGTTGCAGTAGCCCAGTGGGTCTCAAACTTTTGTACTGGTGACCCCTTTCACATAGTGAGCCTCTGAGTGTGACCCCTCTTATGAATTAACACTTTTAAAAATATATTTAACACCATTAGAAATGCTGGAGGCAAAGTGGGTTTGGGGTGAAGGCAGACAACTTGTGATCCCCTGAGGGGTCCTGATCCTCAGTTTAAGAACCCCTGCAGTAGCCTAAAGCTAAGCTGCTATGAAGTAGGAGGGTGATGATTTTTTTTCTATCAGTGTGCTGTCTGCAGTGTGCTCTGTCATCTTTTGTATTTTCCTCTGGAAAAGTCAGAACCTGAATCTTCATACCCTGTCTTCTCTTACTTGAGTCCCCTGGCTGTTGCAGTGAGAGTCCACTACATCCTTCCCCCTCCTCCCAGCTCCTGGCTGCTGGAAGATACTACCACAATCATCCCTTGGCTTCTGTTTTGGATCCTCTTTCCCCGTGAATAGCTTCAGGCAGTGTCTGCTATGATCATAGCTTTCCCAAGCAGCAGCAGAGTGAAATGGTCATGGTTCTTGTCAGCCTTGCTGAGTCCTTTGGGTTCTAAATAGCAGCAATGAAACTGACCTGACTGATTTCATTCTGCTGCTGTTTAGGAAAGCTCTGAACACATAATAGGCAAATATAAAAGGCTGCTTTTTAAAAAAGAAGGTATAAAAGTCCACATGTGCATGCATGTTCTGTATGTAAACATTTGAGTCTTTTAATCTGTCTGCCTAATTTTCATGTAACAATACTTAAAACAGATATTCTCTTCTCTATAACTCCAGTACCAAAGAGTCAGCCATTTAAAAAAAATATATATATTTTGCCTTGAACTCTTGATTCCTGGCTATGAAATGCTATGCCGAGAACATCCACCTTCAGCATCAAGTGGATATGATAAACTCGAATTTTTAAAATAAACTATCTACAACAAGACTTTGGAAACAGTGCAGATTTTTTTGACTGAAGAAGCTTAAATGTAGCAAATATTTAATTTCTTCCTATGCATTAAATAGTTTTTGAAGGCTCTGTCTACTGTTACAACATAGGACCTTCTTCTCTGTTTACAGTAAACTGTGCTATTACCTACAAGATCAAAAAATCTTTTGAGATCTAGCTAAAAACCCAAAACTGACCAAGACAGCCTCAGTGAGAGAAATAAGGAACAAAGCAAAATAAAATAAGCCCATAAAACTAAACTGTAATTGTACCCTCTGTGGGTTATTATACTTTGAAGGCTACAGTATATAAATGCTAAACATTATTATAAATCACTAGCTATCTTAAATTTGTTAACTTATTACTATCTGCAACAGTTAAAGTAGACTATCATGAATACCATTCTTCTCTTGTTTACCCAACTGGACTAAATCAGAAATTAATATGTAGTTACATGATCTAGTAACTCACTTCCTGGGTTTTGCACTAAAGAACATAGCATTTGACCCCTAGCTTTAATTATGCAGTGACATTCTAAAGTAGATGTTATTGAAAGCCCAAAATAATGCAAGGGTCAGGACGCAGACTGAAGATAACTCCAACGCAGAGGTGAAGAAATAATTCTTTCACTGCAAGGAACCAGCACACAAGATTAAAGGGAAATTGACCACTTAAATGGTAGTTCTGACTGAATCTTTTTTAACTTTCTGTTGTAAAATTGCATGTTTCATAAGGAAAATTCTTTTTTTTAAACTATGCATCATTTCCCCACTTAACTGTAATGAAACCCCTGCCTACTTTGCGATAGGTATCATACTCCATTGTGAAAGGGTACAAACTAAAACATGACTCTTCTGGGCTGCCTATTAAGTTTTTACTTATCACAATTAATAAACAGTATCTTGTGTAAAGAATACTGTACTTCCATGTTCTCCCTCTCCAGCTTGATGCTCTAGAATATTAGTTAAGTATTAAGTTTAAGTACTTGGTGACATTTCTCCAGAAGCTTTTCTGTTATAGAACCTCTGTAATAGGTGGGTCATGTAATAATAGTGTTTATAAGGGTAAGTTGGATTCTTTTCTTTTATATGTATGGAATCATGGTGAACCCATTGAACATAATACCATTTAAGATTTTAACCTATTCAGTTTGAATTGCTCTAAGATAAAATTCCCTAAGGGAAACTAATTATGACAAGTTATAGACCTTTCTCATCTTGTATTTTAATAGACACTAATGTTTAGTCTTTCATCCACCTAGTGCAATCTTAATTCTTCCAGCTTTTCCTGTGAAGTATTTCACAAGCCTAACAGCTCCTACAGACTAGACTAGAACAGACTAGTATATATTTTAGTGTTTTGAAACCTCTTTCATGTAATCAATTTTTTCACACTAACTATAAACATAAGAAACAAGCCTAGTATTCTTATAATGAATTTCTGTCCACTTGCTTTAAGATGGCCCTACTTAAGTAGTTGTTCCGATTTATTTTTTTCCCACAGCCAGGATTTGTGGCAGTGTTTGAGAGTTACTTTTTTAATTAGTTGTCAGACAGGTGACTCAGTGTCCACATTTGTGTATCTATCTATCTATCTATCTATAATATAATTTTTTAACCACGCAAAAGATTTGGAATAGGCTTCTGTGAGCTAGCAGGAATTGAGTATGTCAACACAAGCTCCTAGAACTCTGCGAGAAACTAGCATTTAGAACAGGGGTTCTCAAACTGGGGATTGTGGTCCCTCAGGGGGTTATGAGGTTATGTGAGGGGTCACAAGCTGTCAGTCTCTTCCCCCATCCTCCCAATCCCAGTTCACCTCCAGTATTTATATTCGTGTTAAATATAAATAAGTGTTTAATTTATAAAGGGGGATTGCACTCAGAGATTTGCTGCGTAAAAAGGGTCCCCAGTACAAAAGTTTGAGAACCACTGATTTATTGCTGAAATTACTCTGAAGAGGACCGAGCTCTTGTCCTGGAATAGATGTTAATGCGTGGAATGGCCATATATCAGGAAGACTGAAAAATCTGCCGTGTCCTGTGAGGTAGTAATAGCTATTAATTCACTTTAAATTAATAATGTTACGTAACATCTACAAAGAAATTCTTCAAGCAGGAAATATATATTCTCTTTTTCATTTGTCTTTTAGATTAAGAGGCCCAGAGTATGGTGATAATTTACATATCTTTTTATTTAAAAAGTTGGAGTGATGATGAGGATGTTTGTATGGGAGGTGGCCTTTGAAGGTGGTGTAAAAAGTGGGTTTTAAAGAGGGTGGGATCCTGTCACACTACATTAAGATAATTCATGGTATGGGTGGAATGGAAGAAGGCCTTATGATGCTATCCTTTGCTTTCAAGGTGTGGCAGGCAGGATTTGATCAAAAGACCAGAGAGATCTGCTGGCATGTAGATGTGCCACACCTTGAAAGCAAGGACAGGAATCTGTTTGCTTTAATAGGTGATTTGATGGGTCCAATGGGGCGACTAGGTATTGTCAGAAAGGGGGGAAGTTAATTGTGGCCCATGTATGGGTCAAGCAAGAAGATTTTGGCAGTTGCATTGTGGATGTACTAGAGAGAGAGTGAGAGAGGAAATAGTGGGGCCACACAAGAAGAGTTGCAGTCCAAAGATTGTTCTATTGATATGTTCCTTGTACGTCCCTTCCTTGTTTTATATTTTTGATATTTTATAATCAGTGATGAGCATGATATAAATACCTAGAAACCACATCCTTCTCCTATGTAGCTTCACAAAGTGTCCTAGGAGACAGCAGGAGAGGGTCTATTCATGGGTAAATCAGATGTGTGCAGTTGGTGAAAGCTTGTATTCTCACCAAACTCAAGAAGATACTAGCTGTTCCTTTCACCTCCACTGCTATATAATTTTTAATCATAAGACACTTAAAATGCCAGTCATTTTAAACCCTGGGGAAGCAAGAAACTTTTTCCAGTGAATTGACTTAAAATTGCAGGGAACGTTCTCTTGAGCGTGAGGAGTGGCAATGGTGGTACAGGTATACTTCATACTAGCTTTGTCCTTGGGCTAGTCAGTATCAGGTAAACTATCCAAGCCATTTCATTAACCTATTGCATACCTAGCACTATGCAGCAATTTTAAAATCAACTCCATTAGTAACAGTATCCTACTATGCTGCTACTTCCTGTTTGAGCCTTCTCTTCCACCCCGCACCCCACAAAAATGGAACTGTGATTATTTTCCGGAAAACATGAACTACAGAAAATTCTGTAACACCTGCATTAATTTAATTCACTAATCCCAAATATATTTTATGCTGGCACTTTTCCTTGTTTACTTCCTTTTTCTTAAAAAAACAAAACAAAACCAAAAAAACACCCATGTCTTTGGTGCCATAAAACACCCCATTTATAACTCCTTTACATGGTTCTTTTATATGGTACCGGGGAAAAAACGAAAGTGGTGGTACAATATAACAGCTATCAGTTGCCTTATTCTATTATAGATAATGCTAAAAATGGATCATACTAAATAAAAAACTATAGAATAAATACCAAAGTTAAGTGTGCAGAGAGATAGTATCAGACATGCATGGTGATGGTCTTACAAAATGTTTTTAAAATAAATGGGTGGACCATAGAGATACTATACAAGGATATATGGGAAATTAATAAAACCTTCATGTGAGGAACTGTATCTGTTAAAAATAGAAGGGAGAGAAATATAAACACAACCACATAGGCTGTATTAGAGCAAAGAAAGAAGGGAATATATTTCTCTGCAGCTAAGGGCTATTGAAATTAAAGATTTAAAGCAATCATTTTGACTCAGTAAATGAGGGAAAAGACACATGAGGAGGCAACAAAAGAGGGAATACTCTACCCCAAGTATCCAACCAGGTACGAGATGAATTCCAGCAGAACTCTCATGTTAACCTAGTATTTGTGGAACTGGACTTCTCATTTTATTGTCCAGCCTGTACCCTGAAAACCCCGGAAGATATGTAATTAGACATATGGTGGCCTGCACCCAGGCTGCTGTACCAAGATGGTTGAAGAATCTCATGTCTCACAGAAATAGGCTCCATAGCTCCCTATCGTATTTTTTTCTCCTGAGATCAAATATATTGAACAGACTAATCTAACATTAAACCAAGATTGTTAACCTGCTGTACCATTACTGAGTCACTTTGTGCGTATGCATTGTGATATAGAGCCTTTTATTTCATGATTACAGAACAATCAGAAGTGTAATTACTTAGACTATAAACTCAAAATACATCTGTCAAGAGTCAGATTATCAAGTGTATTCTTCTCTAATAGTTCAGTGCCCCAGCTCCTCAGCCTCCCCTCACCCCACCTTTATTGTGGTTAATATTTGCTTTGAAAGTCAATATTTATAATCATCTATACAGAAGTCAGTCTCTGCTGATTGTCTGGACAGTATATAAATCCAAACTAGTCAGATTTATCATTTGCTAGTTAGGTTCCATAGTTTGGTAAGTGACCAATCTAGAATGCATAAAGATGTGGGAACTTGGATTCGGTTTAATGTTTAATTCAACTAACATTGGTCATTGAAGCCGCTCTATTGACTGTGAATGAAGATTGATTCTGTATGGCTAAGGGAGCTGGCTAATTACTGGAGGAGAATAAAAAGACCAAATTGTTTAATTTTGCAATGCATTTTGTTAACAATTTGGTATAAAACTAACTCTGCAGTTTTATACATTCTGTTGTACGTCAAAATGAGAGCACTGATTGATCAATAACTTCTTTTTAATACCTCATCCTTTTTATAGTGCCTTTTATCAATAATTTCAAAGTGTTTTCCAAAGGAGGTTATTATTCCAGTTTCCCAGATTAGGAAACTGGGGGGAGCACAGTGACTGTAACTAGTTTATAGGTTGGTTTCCAATCAGATGATCTTTTAAAAATAACTGATTAAGTCCATGGAACAAAAGTGCCCTATTATTCATGTTTACTTGATGCTTTCTAATAAACGTTAAAATATTTTTTTAACTGTGAGGTTTTTCAAAAATCTAGTTAATCATAATTACCCTGAGCTAGCATGAGAGATTCAAGGGGATATTTAGAAGCTAGTTGAAAACAACCAGGAAAGAAAAGGTAATGATCATTTAGTGTAAATTGTTTTAGTTATCTGAGGTATAGATCTTAATTTGTGCCACAAAATCACTGTCTCTGTGGAAGATCCAGGAAAGAGGAAGGGCTGGAAATCAAAGTGACAGGTTACGTAAAGTGATCATATTACACATCCAGCATAAAGCAAACATGTCCTGCTTCTAAATATAAGAAATAAGCATCCTACTCCAGTCTTCTAATAGGCATGAGGAAAGAATTTTCAGCTACAGGTTACTATAGTCATGTTTTAGTTGTCTTTTCCTACTTTGTAAATGTAATCTGGTCACTTGCAAAATACTCCCTATAGCCTTGCCACTACAAGAAAGCATATATTCCCCTAAATTCTACTTCCTGTAAGCTCCCCTAAATTTTATGCTATGCTTCTAGAAATCATCACTGGAAGTTATCCCAATTATTAATGGTGTTTGTTACGGCCTACAGGACAACTGAGAATAGGGCCTCATTTTGTGAGGCACTGTACAGAAGAGCACTCCAGGCAGACAAGGCCTTTGCAGAGAAGCTAAATGAATTCTTTGCATCAGTCATCTCTGCAGAGGATGTGGAGGAGATATCCACATCTAAGCCATCCTTTTAAGTGATAGATCTGAGGAACTGTCCCAGATTGAGGTGTCAATAGAGGAGGATTTGAAACAAATTGATAAATCAAACAGTAATAAGTCACCAGAACAAAATGGTATTCAACCAAGTGTTCTGCAGGAACTCCGATATGATGTTGCAGAACTACCAACTCTGGTTTGTGAATCAGCCTCTGTACTAGATGAATGGAGGATATTAATTTAATGCCAATTTTTTGAAAAGGCTCAGTAAATCTAACTTCAACATCAGGCAAATTAGGTGAAACCATAGTGGAGAAGAGAATGATCAGACACATAGATGAACACAACATGTTGAAGAAGAGTCAACACAGCTTTTGAAATGGTGAAGCATGATTTCCCTATCTATTAGCATTCTTTGAGACGGTCAACAAGCACATGGGAAAGGTAATCCAGTGGAAATAGTGTACCTGGATTTTCAGAAAACCTTTCAGAGTGTCTGACACCAAAGGCTTGTAAGCAAAGTAAGCAGTCAGAAGCTAAGAGGGAAGGTCCTCTCATGGATCAGTAACTAGTTAAAAGATAGGAAACAAATGGTAGGAATAGGTGGTCAGTGGAGAGAGGTAAACAGTGGGGTTTCATGAGGCTCTGTAATGGGACCAGTGCTCTTCAACATATTCATAAATGATCTGGAAAAGCTGCTAAACAGTGAGGTGGCAAAATTTGCAGATGATACAAAATTACTCAAGATAAGTAAGTCCAAAGCTGACTGGGAAGAGTTACAGAGGGATCTCACAAAACTGGGTGACTGGGCAGGAAAATGGCAGATGAAATTCAGTGTTGATAAGTGCAAAGTAATGCATATTGGAAAACATGCCAACTCTATATACAAAATGATGGGTTCTAGATTAGCTGTTACCTCTCAAGAAAGAGATCTTGGAGTCATCAGGGATAGTTTTCTGAAAACATCTGTTCAATGTGCAGCATCAGTCAAAAAAGCTAATAAAATGTTATGAGCCATTAGGAGAGGGATAGATAAGACCAAAAATATCATAATGCTGCATATGAATCCATCGCATGCCCATAACTTGAATACTATGTGCAGTACTGGTTGCCCCATCTCAGAAAAGATATATGGGAAAAAGTACAGAAAAGGACAACAAAATTGATTAGGGGTATGGAACAGTTTCCCTATGAAGAGAGATTAAAAGGACTGGGACAGTTCATCTTAGAAAAAAGAGATAAAACTGAGGTCTATAAAATCTTGAAGAGTGTTGAGAAAGTGAACTAGGAAGTGTTGTTTATCCCTTCACATAACACAACAACAAGGAAAGGGTCACCGAATGCAATAGGCAGCAGTTTAAAACAAACCTGAGGAATTACTTCAAACAACACACAGTGAAACTGTGGACCTTGTTTCCAGGAGATGTTGTGAAGCCCAAAAGTATAACTGGGTTCAAAAAAGAATTAGATAAATTCCTGGAGTACTGGTCCATCAGTGGCTATTAGGCAAGATGGTCAGGGATGCAACCTCATGCTTTGAGTGTCCCTAAACCTCTGACTGTCAGAAGCTGAGATTGGATGACGGGATGGATCACTTAATAATTGCCCTGTTCTGTTCATTCCCTCTGAAGCATCTGCCACTGGCCACTATTGGAAGACAGGATATTGGACTAGGTGACCCATTGATTTGACCCAGTATGACCATTCCTGTGTTCTTATGTATTGTGCTTTCCTTTGGGCAAACTGGAAATTTGGCATATCTCTGAATAAGTTAAATATTGTCATTTAGCTTATTTGTAGTTTTTGCCTACAACAGATGTAGCAGTGGGATTTTACCAGTACAAAAACAAAATAACTGCTGAGAGAAACCTTAAAGCCACAATTATAACCGTAGCTAAAATAAATGCACACCGAGATTTCCCCCCAATGGCCTACAGTCCAGAAGAAATTACAAACCTTGCCTTGTTTTATAGCTATATTGCATGTATGTTGAGGGAGTTGTATACCAGCGGCCAAACAAAAAGTTTTGCTCTGTAACTTTAGCTGGTATGTGCTTAGTGATTTGGGGGGCTAGATCCACTAAGGGAATTTAAGCTTAGCATTACAATAGCCAAGTTTAGGCACCTTTCTGCCTAGTGGAATCCTTAGTCCTAAATTAGCTTCCTCAGATATGGGAAGTGTTAGACACCTAAGAATGGGATTCACAAAAGCCAGCAAGCTGAGCAGAGAATAATCTAAGTGAGCCAGTAGGAAATGGTGAGGAGAGTCAAAAGTTGCTGAGTGTCTAACTCTGCTCAAGATTCCCAGCTGTGAACCCTCCCCTGTGTTTAGGCACCTAACCCAAATCCACTGTTCCATGTTGTATAAATAATTAAATACTAGAGAAAGTGAGACTGCCCCTACTGCTGGCTATAGAGTCATTCACCTAGATGTTCAGGTCCCTGTTGCGATGAATATTAATTATTTATACAAAGTTCAACAGAACAGATTGAGAAAGACCCACCACACAATACCCTATAACTAAGTTTGGTGGGATTAGATTTTTATCTAAATGTTGATATAATTACACATATACAAACTGATGGAAAAATATTTCCATAGATGATGATGATCAACATTTACAAATAGCAAAGAAAGAAAAATGCTACTTGAGAATTTATTAAAGTTTGAATTAAGGATACTTACTTTGTAAATTTTGACCTGTGATGTTGAAAATGTGTTTCAATGATTATAAAGTTTTAACTTTTTGAATCTCAACTGCTGTCATTAAATAATATTGTCTGACCCTCCATAATTCTGTGCAACTAAGAAAATTTTAATAGATATATGAAATGGGGGGGACGACGACTTAAAAGCAGATATCTGTCAACATTATTTTTAAAATTAAAAAATGAAACTCTGCCAGGCTTACCTATAACCCAGTTGTTTAGGGACTTTCCTGAGAGGTAGAGGACCGACAAAAATGGATTTGAATCCCACATCCTCGGTGAGGTCTCTAACCACTGGGATTAAAGTTTTTTGGTGGTTTGGGGTCTGTAGTTTCCGTGTCGGAGTGTTGCTTTTTTAAGACTTCTGAAACCATGCTCCACACCTCGTCCCTCTCAGATTTTGGAAGGCACTTCAGAGTCTTAAACCTTGGGTCGAGTGCTATAGCTATCTTTAGAAATCTCACATTGGTACCTTCTTTGCGTATTGTCCAATCTGCAGTGAAAGAACACATGCTGGGTCATCACCCGAGACCGCTATAACATGTAATATATGGCAGAATGTGGATAAAAAGAGCAGGGGACATACAGTCCTCCCCCCAAGGAGTTCAGTCACCAATTTAATTAACACATTTTTTTAACGAACGTCATCAGCATGGAAGCATGCCCTCTCGAACGGTGGCCGAAGCATGAAGGGGCATACAAATGTTTAGCATATTTGGCACGTAAATACCTTGCAGTGCCAGCTACAAAAGAGCCGTGCAAATGCCTGTTCTCACTTTCATGTGACATTGTAAATAAGAAAAGGGCAGCATTATCTCCTGTAAATCTAAACAAACTTGTTTGTCTTAGCAGTTGGCTGAACAAGAAGTAGGACTGAATGTCTTGTAGGCTTTGAAGTTTTACATTGTTTTGGTTTTGAGTGCAGTTATGTAACAAAAAAAAAATCTACATTTGTAAATTGCACTTTCACGATAGAGATTACACTACAGTACTTGTATGAGGTGAATTGAAAAATACTGTTTATTTTTTTATCATTTTTACAATGCAAATATTTGTAATAAAAATAATATACACTTGGATTTCAATTACAACACAATACAATATATATGAAAATAAATTTCAATTGTATTCTATTGTTTGACAGTGAGATTAAAACTGTGATTAATCGCGATTGTTTTTGAGTTAATCATGTGAGTTAACTGCGATTAATTGACAGCCCTAATAATTATATATATTTGCACACTAGGTTTTGAGAAGTTATTAATTCTGCATTGAATTAATGAATTTTCAATATGCACTTCGGGTTTTTTCAAACGCGTAAGTTATATAGAAATAAAAAGGAATAGTTTCTGAAATCTGAGTATTTGTATTCATGAATGTGCTCTGAAAATTCAGCCACCATCTTACTGCACCTCTGTGTTGAGTGTGTGTGTTTGTGTGTGTGTAAAATGTCTAGGGATCATATTTTTCCACTGCCAAAACTTCCTAGGTCACTTTTGTACAATTATACATTCTCTTTCTTCCAGACATATTACTGTGTCTGCGTTGACCTGAAACAAGAAGGGATGAGGAATCACAATTCATTCCTCTTGAAAAACAGAATAAATTGTTAAAGCCTGTTTTTCAGGCATTTTTTCACTTTGTGAACAGCTGTCTGATTGAAGAATCTGTTGCATAGGCCTGAGGTCATCACACTGATAGAACAGGAGGTTAGCAAGTGGTTTGTAAACTCATTTGAAAAGAGAGGGTAATAACTGGTTCCTTTACTACTTACTCTTCTCCTGCTTCAGAGTAGCAGCCGTGTTAGTCTGTATCCGCAAAAAGAAGAACAGGAGTACTTGTGGCACCTTAGAGACTAACAAATTTATTAGAGCATAAGCTTTCGTGGACTACAGCCCACTTCTTCTCCTGCTGTGATCCTTTAACCTTGGAGGACTGGTTGCATCTCATACTGTAATTCATCATTTTTTTTCTGGTGGAATTTAAATTAGGTTAAGATTCAGAAATAAAATAATGTTTATCAAACAAAATAAGTGAAGACTTCCCCCCCCCCAACATGAAACTTGATAATTCTATTTAATTGTGTTCACAAGTGAATATTAAAATGGAAACCACAATAAACCCAGATACACTTCATACTGTGTCTTGAAAAGATCACTTGCATTTTTCTTTTTGGTTTTTTTTTATGTAGCTTGGAATTAGAATGGGTTTTTTTATCACTTAAAAATTGGAGCCATCACTATCAATTAATTTCAAATATGGCACAGTACTTTGAAATGTAAAACTAACTTCACACAGAGAACTACATGAAAAGAAAATCTGTTTTGATAGAAAAAGATCCAGTGGAAGAAAATTCATCCACCAATGAAACATACCTAAATAACTGACAGGGCAGAGGCAGTATTCTGGGACAGAGGCAGTAGAATATGCGTAGCTGTCTTCTTTCTCCAGGGGCTTGGCATCCCTTAAAGCAATAATTTTCATCTTCTGGCTACTTTCATTTTCTTTTCTGTAAATTGATAGCTGTTTAATGCTTCCAACATATTCAAACTTACTTTATTTGGAAGTAACATTTGGGCAACTAAATGCTTCTAAAAGGGCAGCTGAGTTTTTGGAGGATAGGAAGGGTTAGAGAAGTTGTTCCACATAGTCCCTGGGAATCTGAAAAAAGGTAGGGGAGAATTAAAAGTTAATTTAATGTTAAATACACTGAAAGAATGAGAGAAAAAGGTGTATACTGTATAATCTTGTACTTCTTGCTTTTCCTTAGGAGTATTTTTGGTAGTGCAGTGCACTATCACACATTGAAATCTGTTGGAACATGCTACCACACTGCAGGAACTGATGCTTCTTTCACAGTCTATCTTTTTACTCTTTTTCTCATCCCTCTCCTCCCCCAGCCATACCTTCCCAAGAGGAAAACCACTTCAGTACTGCCAAGGGAGAATCTTCACATCTGAAAAGAGGACAGTATTTCCCCATTAGTAGGCAGGAGTTTGCTATACTTTAATTTGACCACATGGCAACTAATCATTAAATTTTAGTTAAAATGTTTAAAAGTTGAATTTATTTAGTAAAACAAATTAAAGGGTCTACTTTTTTAAAACTGGACTTATAATAGTAATATGACTTATTTACCTAGGGGATGTACCAAAAGAGCAAACCTACAAAAATATGTGACCATCTAATTGATCTCAGTACGTACTTGTTCCTATCCCATCAGGCTGATATCTCCGCATCCTATTCAGAATTTAAGCAGTTTAGGCACTTCAGTGCTTAAGTTCTGTTGATAATCAATGGATCTGAAGCTTCTACATCATTCAGGTGCTTTGGAAATGTGTACCCTATGTCTTTCTGATGTAGAATGGACGTGCTGAATAAATAGTTACATTCTAGTAATTATGAAGTATAGTTTGTATACTATTGACTGTAAACAAATGCACATAAATGCAAAGTTAGACTGTATTTTAAACGAGAGTATACATTTTTTTTAATAATGCTACTCCGTATGAGAGCAATGTTAAATACACTTAAATCAGGTTGCCTTAGATACTTTTAGAGTATTTATTATTTACAGTATGTTTAGGCTTGAATCCTACAGTTGGGTCCACTAATGTGGACCCTTGCCCACTCAGGAATCATTGTTGCGAATTCAGTTGCACAACCTTGGGATCTTTGCCACTTGAGTAGGAATGAAAAAACTACAATGTCATTATCCCAAGGAAATGCACCACCAAAATAACTATAGCACAACTGGGTTAAATTATTTTCAGTCTTGACAGCATGAAATACAAATATAGAATCATGGTTCTTTATAAAACCAAACTTTTTATAAAGTATATAACACTGACAACTTTGAAGGCTCAGGTATGTTTTTTTTTCTTATTTGAGACTTTTCACCGTCATCACTCACTAGTAGTTTGTGATAAATAGTGCTTAACATTGGTTGGTATGCAATGTTAGTGAACTTTCTAAACTTTGAACAGAAAACCTTCTAGTTTGTAAGCTAAAATTCTCCTAAGGCTTTTTCTCCTATGCTTTTCATAAAATTGTAATTTACTGATGTTGCCAGAAAACTAGCACTGCTTAGTCAAGATGAACATCACTAATTGATCAGATTGCCTTTATTCAGAATACCTTTATTTAATAAAAACCTTAGTCTACTTCAGTATATTCTCTATTAAAAGTAACCATCTAAAATACTTTCCTCAGATAGTTTTAAAAATGGTAGTGTACTTTTAAAAGGTTGTCACTTTGACATGAATGACTATTACAGTAACTGGTGTGTTGCCCAGTATATTTAGAATATTGATTTTTTTTGTTTAATAATTCTTACAGGTGCATTCTGCTTCCTCTTTTGGGGATGAAGCCCCCCCAGCAGAGCCTCTTTCTGCTTGTAGATTCGATTGATGAGGGTTGTAATGTTGCAGAAGGTGAACAGACTTCTACAGGCATATCTGGAACTATTGCAGAGCTTTTAGCTGATCACTACGAGTTCTTCCCTCCATGGTTGCTCCTCCTCTGCTCTGCTCGCAAGCAGAGTAAAACTGTTACAAAAATGTTTACAGGTGAGTACAAGCAATTGTGAATTGTTAGCTACCTATGTGCTGTAACAAACATAATTTTACAGAAACCTTACTGATGGTTGAAAGTGCAAAGTATACATTTTAATTGCTCTAAATTTTGTTGCCAAAGAGTTAAAAACCTTGACAATCCTAAACATATATTCCTATTTTTGGGTTTTCTATAGTGCTGATCAGTAGGTAATATATAGTAAATGGTAAATTAGATCTGCCAGGTAAGGTTGGCACGGAGCTTTCTTTTTTCTTTTTCTGGTCTTAAAAAGCTATGTCATGATTTTGTAAGTGTGTAGGTGACATGTATAGTATATATTTCCCCCCCCCCACATATATTTTCCCCTACACACACAGACTTCAAGAGTCTCAGAGATTTTTTTCATCTAACATCAAGATGTCATCTTATTTGAGAAAGCAGGAGCTAAATTGTGCAAGCTAAGTGCATGGGTTTAACCGAATGCAGAATTAGGTCTTGGGAGTGTATTTCTTGGCAAAGGTTATACAGTAAAGAATCTCCTACAACTTGTTCATCCAGTCCTTGCTATGTCATAAGACCATTTCATCAGTGTGATGCTATTGTTACTGGAAGTTTCTTGCAGCTTAATAAAGGGAAGCACCAAAACTGCATTCCAGGCCTGTGTATCAAGCCTGTGTGTGTGTTTAAGGCAACAATTGGAATGAAAATGTGATTATGGAATATAGCCCCAAATCTTTGATAGGCTTACTAGTTTTCACAGTGGCCAAAGGACAATGTGATAACTGCATTTTGAAATCAAGTACTGTATTAATCAGTGGCAGACATGAAAATGGTATTTGGGAGAATGAGAACTAAAATTAAGAGAGGCTTTGGGTGGCTTCTTAGAGTATCTTTGGGTGTATGCATGGGAATAGTGTTTTTTCAAACCTTGGCTGCTTAGATATTTAGTCATTGTCAAAAAAGCAGAGAAAAACTACCTTCAGAGCAATTTTATTTCCATTCTTTTGAATCACATCATGTTGCAAATTAGTCCTGGAAAATTGCTGTTCTGTTGTCTTCGAAGTATATTTCCAGATGGAGTTCCTGACAAGAAAAATCAGCAGAACTAACGTATAAGCTTTGAAATAAATTTCATTTGAATGAATTAGCTTCTCATTTCCTCAGAGGGTGGTTTGATGAATAACATAATAAGGAAGTTAGCTTGAAATGTTGCAACTCAATGTGAACCATTAAAATCTTTTCTTCTTTGGCATCTCTGGCTATTACATATAGCCAGAAAGAATGATACCCAACATAATTGGACACAGCTTTAAATGAATTTGAGTATATTTGGAGAAGGTTGTATTGTGACGGGTTGGATCACAGAAACCCCATTGGGAGCTGCCACCCGATGTGCAAAGACTACCCCTGCTTCTGTTTTCCCTGCCAGCTCGGGACTCCAGCACCCTGTCTTGCTGAGCCAGACACTCCTGTTTGGCTCCAGACACAGATCCAGGGTCTGAATCACTTGTTCCAAAGCTGCAAGTTCACCTGAAAACAGCTAACAGTAGTGTGCTTGTCTTTAGCACTCAGATGCCCAACTCCCAATGGGGTCTAAACCCAGATAAATCCGTTTTACCCTGCATAAAGCTTATGCAGGGCAAACTCATAAATTGTTCGCCCTCTATAACACTGATAGAGAGATATGCACAGTTGTTTGCTCCCCCAGGTATTAATACATACTCTGAGTGAATTACTAAATAGAAAGTGATTTTATTAAATACAGACAGTAGGATTTAAGTGGTTCAAAGTAGTAACAGACAGAACAAAGTAAGTCACCAAGCAAAATAAAATAAAATGCGCAGATCTATGCCTAATCAAACTGAATACAGATAATTTCCTCACCAGTTCCAGAGTGCTCCCTTTTACAGGCTAATCTCCTTTTAGCCTGGGTCCAGCTATCACTCACACCCCCTGTAGTTACTGTCCTTTGTTTCAGTCTCCTTCAAGTATCCTGGGGGGGGTGGAGAGGCTCCTTCTTTAGCCAGCTCAAGACCAAAATGGAGGGGTCTCCCACAGGTTTAAGTAGACTCTCTCTTGTGGGTGGAGACCTCCCTCCTATGCAAAGCCCAGCTCCAAGATGGAGTTTTGGAGTCACCTGGGCAAGTCACATGCCCCTGCATGACTCAGTCTTTGCAGGCCAACGCCATTGTTCACATGGCATCTTGCATGTCTCCAGGAAGACTTCTCATGTGGATTGGAGCATTCCAAGATGCATTGTTCCCTAAGTGTCTCCTGATCAGGTACTTAACCTGGCGAATTCCTTCCTAAAGAAGCTGACCAAATGCCTCACAAAGCTTACTTAGAAATCAGGCAAGCATACAGCCCATATTCTTAACCTCGAGTAGAAAATGATATATATGTACAAATAGGATGAATAGATATAGTAGATCATAACCCTTATGGAGATATGTTACATGGCACAGGCAGCACAAAACATATTCCAGTTATGTCATACATACATTTATAAGCACCCCCTCCCCATAAAGCCTTATGGGGTACACTGTCACATGTATCTCCACCAGAGTAGAATATTATAACTCTTGGTAAATTGTCAGGGAGCTGCACTCCAGTGGACATTCTACCCAGAGGTTTGAGGATGCAAATACTGTGGAGGCTATTCCAGACCATGGGTGTAAAAAAGAGGCAGATAACGGGAGTTTTGGAGGGTGTAGCCCGCAGACTCTGTGCTTGGAGATAGCGGGACTTGGTGAGTGGTGTATTTATTCCATCTGTGAGTTCTTTGACTGGTTTGGGTTTTTTTTCTGTCTATAACAGCTGTATAGCTGGGCTGTGGGCCCATGCGTAAGCAGCAGAAACATGTCTATTTGTTGGTGCCCCTGGAACTTCCCTAGTGTTCCAAGACTTATTAAAAATCATCATTAATGGTACAGAGTGCACCTCTGCTAACTCTTTTAAAACTCTTGGTTGCAAGTTATCCAGACCTGCTGATTTAAAAATATCTAACTTTAATAGCTGCTGTTTTATAGCCTCCTGATTTATGTTTGGCATAGAAAGAGTGTTATCATCATGTGATGAGACTACATCATCTTCTTTTTCCAAATACAGTATAGAAATATTTATTGAACACTTCTGC
This sequence comes from Trachemys scripta elegans, assembly GCF_013100865.1. Classification (NCBI taxonomy): domain Eukaryota; kingdom Metazoa; phylum Chordata; order Testudines; family Emydidae; genus Trachemys; species Trachemys scripta. The sequence goes on along the minus strand of NC_048302.1, from coordinate 41,304,129 downwards.
CTTATCTTACTTATTACTGTCAGTTCTACTATTTCCATCTAGTGATGGGCCAGTGCCATTGTCAGGATTCTTTTGTTCCTAATATATTTTAAAAATTCCTCCTTATTGTCTGTAACTCTGCCTCCCATAGATTTATCTTTGTGTCTCTTTGTTTCCCTTATCAATTTTCTACAGTTCTTAGCTTCTAATTTCTGTTCATTTTTATCAACATCCCTTTTCTTCCATTTGTTATGTTGTTTTTAAATTTTATATAGCAGCCTTCACTTCCCCTCTAAACAAATAATTTTTTAACCAATGCAGCCTTTTTCTTAAATTGGTTATAACCATTGATTTTAACATTCTAATTATGTGAATCATCCCACCAGGTTTCAGCAATACCAACTAGATTGAATTTATGGTCATAATGAACTAATCTAGTTCCTATTGTTGTTACCCTAGCATTGGATTATAGGCGGTTAAAGAATTTAGTTCCTTGATGAATTTTGTTTTCAGGATCTCGATTTAGTGCTAAATGAATGCTTATATCTTCCATCTTTTTACCCTCTTCTTTTGTTATTAATGTAATGCCTTCCTAACTACTCTAGTCAGTCTGGTCCCAAGGAAAATGTTTCCCCTACTACTGAGGTGTAAACCATCTAAACTATACAGTTCCCTCTCCCCACAGAAGGTGGACCAATGTTTCACAAAACCAAAGCCCTACACCACTTACCAAGCCAGCAGTTCACTTGCATTTCTTTTGCCTACTGTCGTCTTTTCCCTCAGGAAGGTTCTCAGAGAAGATCATTTAGGTATTATTATTCTTCAATGCACTTCCAAGTAAGCTATTAACCATGAGATCTCATGTGACATGATATGAAACATCAGTGATGGATCCATGACCATCAACTCCAGAAGCATTGTCAGTCTTAGAGTGATGTCTTGTGTCTTTTCTCCATGAAGACAGCACACCTTCCTGTTGTCCATCTGTCCCTTGAAGAAAGTTCTTTCGATTCTTCTGAATATTGAATCCCTAACAAGTATAGTCTGTCTTTCTTGGATGTTGGAGATTTGTGTGCAAGCTCGATTTTCATACAGGTGTAACCAAGCTGCCATTCATAGTTGTGTCCTGTACATCTCTCCGTTCCCTTGGACCAGCTGGCTCTTGAGAGGTATCTTCCACAGTTGTCATGTTGAGGACGTGCTATTGATTGGAAACTTCTAGCTGTGTGGCATTCCTCCTGGTCCTTCTTTCTCTGGTGGCTACTGCCTGCCCTTTTTTGTCCATTTCCAGCCACGTAGAATGCTGCCATGACCTTTTGCCTCTGGTGGTTACAAACTGCCAGGACTTCTCTCTCTCTCTCTCTCTCTCTCTCGCCAGTTCCTTTTTTCCTTGAACATGTTATACTGATATTTCCCAAACCTGGCTGTTTAGGAAGTCATCGGCTTCTCTGATTCTCTGTAGCATCTTTATTTGCCTCTCTAGTCCAAGAAACTTTTTCTCCAGCACACCCACCAGCTTGTACTTCATGACCAGGAAGGCCAAGAACCTACATGGGGAACAAATATTTCAATAGTGGGCTCTTCAGGTGTTGAGAAGGGTACTCCGAGCATCACAGCAAAATGCCAGCTGGAACAGATTGTTTAGCTTGGAGTACCTTGTTCCCAGATCTGAAAAAGAGCTCTGTGTGGCTCAAAAACTTGTCTCACTCACCAACTGAAGTTGGTCCAATAAAAGATATTACCTCACCCATCTTGTCTCTCTGGCTCCATAGGTTATTTAAACACTCTCACTTGCTCTCTCTTCAGAATTTCATTCAACTCTTCTGACTTTGTGTAATATTTTAACTGAGATCTAGGAAACTGAAATGTCACATGGTATGTTTTCACTTTCTTACAGGCTTTCTGTCTTGGAAAACAGTTTCTGAGCTGATTTTTCTAATTGTTGTACCACAGATCGAACTCCCTGCCTACCTTTGTAGCCTGAATTTATCTTTTGTCTCTAAAAGAAATAACCTAACCAGGTTGCCATTCCTGCTTCTATCTGTCTTTTGTCTGTTAAATTTTGTTTGCTAATTTGTTCAGTGCTCAGCTTACTATGTTGTTTGAAATAAACAATTATCTAATGCTAATTCTTCCCCAATGGTATGATGTATTAGTATATACTGTTTTAGAACTTTGCAGAAGATACTGTTTATCTTTCTTAGTCTTATTTAGTGTGCTTTAGTCTCTTGTAGCCTTCTCAACATTCAGGGGAAGTTAATAACCTGTAGGTCACTCAGATAATTAAAAATCAGTTTTGAAGTTGAGTATTCCCTTGGACATTCTTCTTCCACCTGGTCTGTGTATTGTGAATGTGTGTTTGTGCATATAGGGACAGACAAAGTGAAACAAAAAACAATGGAACCAACCCATTTTTAATTTTGCTACACCCTTATGCTGAATACATGTCCAGGTTGTGTGCTTAAACCCCAACTTGTGCATGGCCATAGTAGTATTTACATGTTTAAATTGGGAATATAGATTTTCTTGAGCAAGCACATTTGAAGTTTTTGACCTTTGTCTCCAACTACTAGTATTTGTTCTTATTTTGTTTCACAATTCTCTCACCCATGTACATGTTCTGCTCTACTCTACCTCAGAGGTAGCCCTAAGTGAGGGAGAATATTAGGCCTTAGGGCATTTTATCTACCTTCAGATCTACTAAGCTAGAGTGGTGGGTTTCAGTTCCCTCTTGAGTAACAGGAAGAAGCACCAATGAGAATTGATGGAATTCAGAATTTTGAACAAAAGGTTCTATCTTCTATCTATCTTCAACCTCACAGTAGTGATAGATGATTAAGTGGTATTGGCAATGGGCTGGGAAGGTTGTGGGTGGGGATATCATCAATAAGTGGATATGGTGAATCCAGGTGGGTTGGGGACCCCCAAGGCTGGTGAGTAAAGGAAAGGCAGTAGATTGATATATAGGTGTACTGGTTCAAAAAAATTCTGGAGACGATGCGTTTGGGTTGGGTACACAGGAAGTGATCGTGGGCCTGTGGAAATGAGGAGTGAGTGACATGAGTGGAACTTTGAGGGGCATAAAGGTGTGGCAATAGCTATGCTGACTCATATGGGGCAAGGGAAATTGAGGGAAAACAGACTGAAGTAGAGGCTTGAGAAGTGAAAAAGAATATGGGTCCTTGGAAGAGAGGGAACACTAGCAGATCCACATAACTGACCTGTCCTCAGTTGGAGCAGTGACTCCCTTCCATGGGGAGCCAATTTCAGTTCACTGAGTGGAAAAGTCAGGGAAGAGGCAATATTCCCCTGCCTCCTTCTCTTGTGCATGCCACCAGTAGCTTTCCTCGCATGGCTGCTCACCCTTCTCATGTACTCAACATTCCACTTTTCCCCATTTATTCTTCCCACTCCCATAATGCTCATTACCCCTCGGGTGCACTTCCCCTATAGTCTAATTATGAATATCTAACTACTGGGCAAGTGAATGGCAGTATTAAATATCGTCTTTTCACTATACTTGCTAGGGGTTGTTAGGAATTTTTAGCATTCCTTTACAGATTCTATAGTATGTCTTTAGGTATTTCTAATGTACTTGGTGCTGAAATTTGCGTAGACTGTGAAAAGCTAAAAATATTTTTTTGTGTTTAAGTACTTTTTTTGCTTTGGAAAGTAATCTGATAAGTGATAACTTCATTTTAAAGGAAAAAATCCTCTAACTGGTAAAAATATGGTGGTTGGCCTTCTAAGAATAAACTGATTTGTTAAACGTGGCATCTGGCAAGTATTAATCCATGATATCTATATAAGATTCCAGGACTATCACTGTGTGTCACACTGAAGTCTAAAATGTCTGAGTCAGTGTGAAGCAATGGAATGCTTTTTTTTGTTGAGAATATCACCAGCTTCAATCATCACTTGGATTTGCGGACTGTTACCATCCAATTTTTAAGTTCATAGCCATTTTGGGCCTTTTTTTACGTGTGACTTTATGAATTACACCTATGCAACAGCATAGGCTTTCAGCTACTTAATAGCTTTAAATAAAACTGCTTTGTTATAAAGTACCTAGGTACTTGGCATTGAGAAGCCGATACTTACCCATATTTAAAATTTACTTTTCATAACCTTTTACTTTGCCATTTAATTTTTTAATATTTCTGCTCACAAATAGGTTGCTAACTGTTGTTTCAAAGGGCCAGATTTTTAGGTATGTACGTACTTAATTTTTGTTTTTTAGACTACAGGTAGAAAACAACTATCCCTACATTTAGATCATAGTTGTGACAAAAGAACTAACAGACGGAAGATAACTATAGTGTAATTATTCAACAAGTTTTACTAGATGAAACATATTTTTTTCCAGTATTGAGATCAACGCTTTTTTAAAATACAAATTGGCTTCTTGTTCACATTATTTGTTAGATAACAAACACATATTATATTCAGAATTGTGTAATTGTTTTCAGACCTTTCTGAGTTAGCAGACAAAGAAAGAATAACTTATTGTCACGGAGAGCAATTATATGAATTCAAAGAAATGTGGACCTTGTTTTTATATATATTTGAATATAAAATGTTGAGATGGCTCAAATAATGACAGTCCTCTGTTCCCTCTCCTCCAACTCTCCCAAACCCCAGTACCATTGAGGTTCTGGGTTTTATAAATTAGAATACACAAAATCATTTAGAAATTATTAGAAAGCTTGGAATTTTAGAAAACTGACACAAGGAGAAATCTATGGCTAGCAGAGTTAAGAACAATAAGAACAAGTATTTTAAAGACATTTTGACCAAAAAGAATCCTAACCATGGTATTGGGCCATAACTAGATGGAAATGGTAGAATTATCAATAATAATGCATAAGAGGCAGAAGTATTTAATAAATATGTCTGTTCTGTATTTGAGGGTGAAAGAACAGATGATGTATTCATATGATCTGATGATAATGAAACACTTTCCATCCCATGATGTTAAACAGCAGCTACTAAAGTTAGACATTTTTAAATCAGCTGGTTCAAATAACATGAATTCAGAAGTTTCAAAGGCGTTAGCCAAGAAGCTCTCTAGACCCTTAATGTTGATTCTCAGTAACTTATGGAACACTGGGGAGGTTCCACAAGACTGGAAGAAAGCTAATATTGTGCTAATATTTTAAAAGGTAAATGGGATGACCCAGGTAGTGATTGACCTGTTAATCTGACATCGATCCAGGGTGAGATAATGGTATTGACTGATACGAGACTCAATTAATAAAGAATTAAAGGAGTATAATATAATTAATGCCTATTAGCATGGGTTTATGGAAAATAGATTGTCTGACTTTATTTCTTTGATGAGATTACAAGTTTGGTTGGTAATGGTAATGGTGTTGATTTAATAGACTTCTGTATGGCATTTGACTTGGTACCACTTAATAGTTTGCTTTAAAGAATGAAAATGATACAAAATTGACATGACACACAGTAAATTAATTAAACATTGGCTGATAATTCTGAATATAATTGTAATTGGGGAATCATCACTGAGCAGGTGTTTCTAGTTGGGTCTTGCATGGATTGGTTCTTGGCGCTATACTGTTTAACATTTTTATTAATGACCTAAAAGAGAACATAAAATCATTACTGATAAAGTTTGCAGATAAGATTAAAAATTGGGGGAATGGTAAATATTAATGAGGACCGCTCACTGATGCATAGTGATCTGGATCGCTTGCTTGTGCTCAGCTTACCAATCAATAATATGATTTAATACAGCCAAATATAAAGTTATACATCTAGAAAAAAATAATGTAAGCCAGATTTACAGAATAGGGAGACTCGGGAAGCAGTGATACTGAAAAAGATTTGGGGGTCATTGTGGTTAATTAGCTGACCATGAGCTCTTAGTGCAACACTGTGGCCAAAAAGGCCACTGCAATCCTTGGATGCATAAGCAGGAGAATCTCAAGTAGGAGCAGAGAAGGTTTTTAACATCTGTATGTGGCACTGATGTAACTGCTTCTGGAATACTGTGTCTAGTTCTGGTGTCCACAATTCAAGAAGGTTGGTGATAAATTGGAGAGGGTTCAGAGAAGAGATGCAAGAAAGAGTAGAAGATTGGAAAGCATGGTTTATAGCTAGGGCCCTTTTGGGAATCATGATTTTTATTTTTTAGAAAATTCACAACAGTGTAAATGGTAAAGTATTAAATTTCATGGCGTTTGCATGGAACTAATTTTACAAGTAATGTTACTAACATGAAAGATCCAAGCAACAGAGGCTTCCCAAGATGACTCCTACGGAAAAATGGACCCTAAAAAGCTTGATTTATTTGGCAGGAAGATCTGTTCCTCATCTGTTCTCCAGATGCGTATTTACAATTACCAGGCAATATTCTTAAACGACAGAGATTTGAACTGGGCAAGATGTTGCCAGGCATTGAGAAGCTTCCACAAGATCAGAGGGAGGAGCTAAGATCCCTGGTGTCTAAGGTGCAGTTAGTGGCACAAACATCTCTGCAGGCTTCTCTTTCTAAAACATATCTGAATCCACCCCTTCCTCTCCACTGCTATGGTTCATGCAAAGTTTCTGCCTCCTGTGGAATACTGCAAGATAGTTTGCTCTTCAGTTTATCCAGCATTTTGGTTCAGATGTTTGGGTCATCATTAAAAAATACTGAAGTTTATCTGAATATCTTCTGGGCTAGAAATCTAGGGAGCACAGGCTTTCTAATACATTTTCTGCTATTTCCCGGTTTTGGTTGGGTAGGATGTTGAGAATAGCCTGTCTTCCAGTATTTTAGTCCTTCCAGTTGTGATCCTGACTAAAATTAGGAAATGAAAAGGTCCTTAGCAATTAAGGAGAATTTTGGTAAAAATTATAATCAGGTTTTACTGAAGTTCAAAATTTCAACTTGTTTGTCTGACTCTTAACTACTTTGTCTATGCTACTCCTAAATTCTACTAATAAAATCGATTGTCCCTTGTGGAGCTGAGCTTTCCTCTTTTAGTCATCCACATTTAAAAAAAAAAAAATTGATAAAAGCAACTGACAGCCCATGCTATTTCATGGATGTAACCCCTAAATTCCTGTGTTTAAAAAAGAAAAGGCGGAGAAGTAAAAAATTAAATGGTAACAGGCCACGAATCTCAGTGGTGGTTGAACCTAGTGCTATTCTAAACAAAAATTGCTCTCAGCCATGCTTGTAGCTGTTTTCATTGCTTCACACTGACTCAACAGCCGTTCTAGGCTTCTGAGTGATGTTTGGGGTTATGTTTGCTGATTGTGTTGTGTGGGTGGTTGTGTTGACTGGTGCCTGGGTTGTGTTGTGGTGGGACAGTTGTGTGAATTTGTACAGGTGAGCAAATGATGGGTAGGTGCTGTGGTGAGGTGCTCTGTTTTTGAGTTATTGTGTGTGCTGGTTGTGTGGTGTACATTGTTTTGAAGAACTGTGGCAGTTGAACCAAGTTATTCTCCTCCATCTGTGCAGTCTTTCTCATACAACCAATAAAACTGTTGCATGCAAAATTAGCTATAGAATAAGTGTGGTAATTACTCTGCTATCATGATGGTCTAGGCCTTGTCATGGGCATAGATGCTTGCTGTCTCACTGGTATAATTTATAAAGTCAAAATGGGTGTGAACGTAAAAATTGGATGGTAACAGACCACTAATCCCACTAATCATTGAAGATGGTGATATTATGAATAAAAAGAGCCCTCATCTTGCTTCCATTGCTTGATACTGACTCTGCAGACAGTATAGGCTTTAGAGTGATACCCAAAATTACCATACTGGGATCTTATTATGTAGATGTCAAGAGAGATTCATTAATGAGAAGAAAATCCATGTTATCCTACAGTTTGTGTTAGAGGTTAAAGAAGTACTTTTAAAATAGTTGTCACGTTATTGAAAAGGCTTCACAAGTAGTGGATTTCACTGTGTGAAATTGTACAGCTTGATTATAAGACATCTTTTGTCCCATATATCTATATAGTTGTGAAGTTTTTGTACTCTTATACTACAATTTTTAAACTTTTACTCAAAGGCTTGGAAGCTAAAATTGGGAGCAGTGCTCGCCAGTGGATATGATTTTTTATTAGCTATTTGATGTTCGCCTCCTCTTCTTGCACTTCTCTGATTAACATTGCACAGGTTGATATGGAATATAATATATTAACTAACATGAAGTTCGGTATGCATTTGTAAAAACTCCCTAATATTGTTTTATTTAAGCAATTAGTAGTTAATAGTTCTTACAGGTTGGGGGAGGTAAGATGTTCTAAAGTTAAGAGCCTGTGTTCTCTTTATGAAGTTTTTAAGGAATAAATAAATATTTATGCAGTGATGCAGGGTTATGAAAGCAACAACATTCAAAGTTGAGGCTGCTCTAACTCATTCTGTCATATTTTGATATTGCAGGTATGTCTGGTGAGTGTGATGGAATGTGAAATGTACAGTGTGCTGCACATGGTTAGGCAAAAAGGTTAAATGCGGTTTTTCAGTTTTCAGGTGGATGATATTCTGTGAATCACACAGCTCCTTATGAGGAGGTTATACATAAAAGTTCATATAAATACCTAATTGAAATCCTTTTTAGATCAGCAATGTAAATTATTCATAGCTAAAATATTGTATATCTCGTTCATCATAAATATTTAAGATGCTTTCAGTTAAGTGAAGGAAGGGTGTGTGTGTGTGTATATATATATATATATATATATATATATTATATGTGTGTGTGTGTGTGTTTGGTTTAAATTTGTATTTAATAAAATGATTAAGATAAATGTTTGAGAGGAAAAAATAGTGTATTTAACACAATTTGTTCAGAACGTATATTTGTTGTACTAAGGTTTGAAAGGGGTCCTTTTACTCTTAAAGTATCTCTCTAGCGAAGACACTTTTTTTTTTTTTTTTTTTTTTTTGAATGACCCAAGACCTCAGTGGGATGCCAAGAATTACATTTGTAACTGAACTGTTTACAGAGCTGCCAGGGAACTTAATAAATCAGGGAAATCCATATTGGACAGAAAATTATGTGTTGTAAAAAAAATCTGAACAATGCAAAAGCAGGGTCGTGGGACCGTAAGTTGTATCTGCTGCTCTCCTGTTTTGCTGAGCTCAAGAAGGTAATGGGAATGTATCTGAAACAAAATGAGCTTTTTCATAACGTTTTGATGCTTTTCATGCATGACAGCCTAATGAAAGTGGCTTATTGTGTCTGATGTGGTTGGAAAGCAAGTTATTAGGATTTTTGTTTAGACACGTAAAATGCCTTCCTTTTAGATAAATGTTTAGAAAATATCACAACTTTGTTTAATTTAGTCCTTCAGTCTGAGCTAGCAATGGAAATTTTAGAACTTCAATTCTTGTAATTCTAACTTTTTGTGTATAAAGTTTATTACAAAGGGAAATGGAGAGCATGTACTTCGAGACAAGACTAGAAGAGCTCAGCAAAAAGAAGGCTGAGAGTGGATATGATTGTGCTTTATAAAGACATTTGAGGGAGGGAGGTAAACACCAGGGCAGGGAGGGGGAAAGAGCTACTTAAATTAAAGGATACTGTTGGCACAAGAAACAAATGGATATAAATTGGCTGTGAGCAAATTCATGATGGAAATGACAAGGAATTGTCTGACCATCAGAGGAGTCAGGGTCTGAAACAGCCTCCCAATAGAAGTTGTGACGCAAGCAACATAATTAGTTTTGAGAGAGCTGAACAAATTTATGAATGGGATTGTATGATGGGGTGGCTCATGATGTTGTGGGCAGGGCTCAGCAGCCATGGTGGTCCTTTCTGCTTTACGTCTGATGTTCCAAAAAGCTCATACTTCAGGGCTTCAGCTGGTCGCCTGTAGGGATCAAGAAGGGATTTCCTCTTCTTCCCCCTAACCCCCGCATGTATTCTGGTGGGGTTTTTTTCTTTTTCATATGAAGCATCAGAGATGCCCATTGCTGGAGATGGGATACTGGATGGGGTGGGACAGTGCTCTGCGGTGGCACCAAGCGTGTTCTCTCAGCTGGATGGTTCTTGCTTACATGCTGAGGTCTAACTGATTTCCATATGTAGGGTCGGGAAGAAATTTTCCCACAAGTCAGACTGGCTGTGACTTTAAGGTTTTTTCACCTTCCTCTCCATCATGGAGTGCTGGTCACTTGCTGGGATTATCTAAATTAAATATGCCCAATCATTTTGCTGCCACTGCAGGAGACTCTGGCATGGGTTGCACCCCTGTCCTTCCTGTTCTCTGTCTGTGACATATAACACTGCTCTACAGCCAAAATGCTTCTGAAATAAATGTAGTCAAACTTTACTAATTCTGGGTCACTGAGAACGAAAATGATGCTTAAAATTGTTGATTGGCTCTATTTTCAAGATATGCTATTGGGTCAGTATATACAACCCTTGACTTGGGAATGGCGGAGGATACGTGCATTATAAAGGGAAGGGATCTCAATTTAAACCAGAAATGATTAAAATACATCTTTGACTGGTTCTATGAATAAATCTATGACTGGGTTTGGACAGTACTTGCTTTTTAGGCAAAACAATGAATGATGCAATCTGACACTGGTATTGAGTCATACATGATATGAATTGCATCATGTTATTCCTAGAAGTCATGGATGATGCAATCATAACGAAGCTTACATCACTCTGCTGAACAAATTGCCCTATATCAGCTGTAGAAATCATACAGTGTCGTGCTCTTATTTGTCAGTGTTTGATTTTGCAAAGGGACACATTTCTGTTTAGCCAAAGTGAGCAGAGATGCCTCGTACTTGTGTGAACAGTGCAGATAACTTCTGCTATGTTTGTGGTGAAGTGACTTTTGCATCACAAAAGTGCAGTATAACCACTATGGTTAAGAAAGCCTATCACCTTTATTTTGGCTGCAAAATTGGAGATCAGGACAAGAGGTGGGCCCCACACATATGTTGCAATACTCGTGCAACAGATCTTCGCCAGTGGTTGAACAAGAAAAGGAAATCTATGCCTTTTGCAGTGCCAAGGATTTGGAGCGAGCCAACAGATCATACCAGCAATTGTTACTTCTGCATGGTGCCTCCAGCTGGGAAAGGTGTGTCAAAGAAGAAAAAATATACTGTGCATTATCCAAACATTCCATCAGCTATACGCTCCGTACCCCACGGAGAAGGACTGCCGGTTCCTGATGCACCAGAATCGTTCTCACTTGAGTCAGACGAGGAAGAGGATGAAACTTCTGGTCCTGAACCATCAATGTTACAGGACCCACATTTTCTCCCATCCTCCTCCTCTGAACCACACCGCATAACACAAGGTGAACTGAATGACCGTGTCAGGGATTTGGAACTGCCCAAGAGTAAGGCAGAGCTGTTGGGCTCCAGACTACAGCAGTGGAATCTCCTGGCAGGTGAGGTTAGGGTTTCCATGTTCCGTGACCGTCAAAAGGATCTTGTCCCATTCTTCTTCATGGAAGGTGATCTTGTAGCCTGCAACAACATCGATGGTGTGATGGCAGCCCTCAACATTGTTCACGATCCAGATGAGTGGAGACTGTTCATTGATTCATCGAAGACGAGTCTTAAAGCTGTTTTACTGCATAATGGCAATGTTTTGCCATTAATTCCAGTTGGTCATGCAGTCCATATGAAGGAAACCTATGACAACATGAAACAACTTTTGAGGTGCATAAACTATGACCAACATCAGTGGCAGCTTTGTGGCGATTTGAAGGTTGTTGCTCTCTTGCTTGGTCTGCAGACTGGATACACAAAGTACTGCTGTTTTCTCTGCGAATGGGATAGTCGTGCAAGAGATTCCCACTACATCAAGAAAGATTGGCCACTCCGACAGTCATTGAAGCCTGGGAGGAAAAGTCTTCAGCATCCACCACTTGTTGAATCAAGGAAGATTTTGTTACCACCCTTACACACCAAGCTGGGTCTGATAAAGAACTTTGTCAAGGCCATTGACAAAACACAAGCAGCTTTCAAGTACCTCCGTGGAAAATTTCCAAGGTTAAATGAAGCTAAGATAAAGGAAGGTGTCTTTGTTGGTCCTCAGATTTGTGAACTTCTTCGGGATGATGCATTTGACCATGCACTGCGTGGCAAGGAAAAGACGGCATGGAAAGCCTTCCAGTTAGTGGCAATAAATTTTCTCGGAAACAACAAGGCAGACAACTAAAAGTTGTTGGTGGAAAACCTCCTCAAGGCATACAAAAGCCTTGGTTGCAACATGTCACTAAAGATACATTTTTTGCACTCTCATTTAGATTTTTTTCCACCGAACTGCGGAGCAGTGAGCGACAAGCACGGCGAGCGATTTCATCAGGGCAAATGGAGCCCATCAATGCTTGCAGACTATTGCTGGACAGTGACAAGAGATGCTCCATGTAATGAATACAAGAGACAAGCCAAGAAGCGCTGAGTAGACACTGAATAGGACTAAACTATGTACATAATAGTTTTTTGCCTTTTGTTTCATAATACATTTTATTTATATAACCCTTTTGCCGATTTTTAAAGTGTTACATAAACAGGACAGGTTGCTTTATCATATAAAGCAACCATAAACACATGAAAAGACCTAGGTTTACAATTTATGATTAAAACTCTACTATCTACACAATACACATAGACATAAAATGTAAAAACTTAAATATCTTAGAAACTGTAGCCAATCAGTTGTCATATTTGAATTCAGCACATCAAAATACATAATAAATAGCACTTTTTATCTCTGAAGCAGACGACTTCTCAAAAATTGTAGACCAGTGTAATAGTCTAGTTTCCTGTTGGCTGTAATACTTTGGTCTAATTTTGGTTGTTAGTTTTAGTGTGTGGGTGCTGGGTGGTGTTGGTGTCCTGTGATGTTAAGAGGTCAGACTAGATGATCTGGTGGTTCCTTCTGGCTTTAAACTCTGACTTTTTTGTTATTTTTCAGAATGGCATTTATACATGATAAAAGAGGATGACATAATCTGAGCTTCAATTTAAAATACCTATATCTCTATGGAAGTATGGGGTTAAGATCCTGACAGAGACAGCTCAGTCCATCATTCTTCCAAGGCCATTAATTTAAGTATTCTGCTGTCTGCTTTCATATGACACTTAAAAAAAATGGGGTGGAATTGGGAGGATCCTTTCTGCTGGTTTTTTTTTTTTTGGAGGTGAAAGATATTGTGGTTCCTTTATCAAGGTTTTAGTCGGATTAATTTGGCCAGAATATCCCTCCCTCATTATAGCACTGTGATGATGCATGCTGTGTGCTGGCTTGCTGCTACCCTCCACTCTAGAAATAGCTGCATCTCATGTCTGTGTGTGTAGTTAGGTCCAGTCCTAAGCTCCAAAAGGAATGAAACTGCATCCCTAAGCTAGACTACATTCTTTCTTCAGTAATATTAACAGAATTGTTCATTAAACTCTAGTCAGTATTATTTATGCAACCCCCATGAAGGTAATTGGGGTTGCATAGGTACCACAGAGGGCCTAATATGGGATGCAGAACCTTTAGTGAGGGTGCTTGAAAAGGGGATAATCCATCTTAAGTCTTAGAACCCAGGTTGAATTTGCAGCTAGAACAAAATTTATAAACTGAGTATTTAGATCTGGAAGTCATGTTAAACAAAACATACAATAAAAAATGGCATTGTTTGGATCTATCACCTCAAACCATTAGCTCTGTGGAATAATGGTCAAAACTGGATTGAACTGGTTACCACATGATTGCTTCTCCCCCAAGATAATTTGCAGTTTGATGACCACTTTTGGTTTAAAAAAAAAAAAGTTTTTAAGTCAGATTAGCTGACTCTAAGAAAATGTGTGTACGTTGTTACTGTGGATGGATGAGGTTACTGTCTGTCACTGGAATGGTGAGGTACAATTGTGGCCTAGAATATTTTTTTTTTTTTTACTCAGCAACTTAAATTGCTGTTTCTATGACTTCTAGAGTTTCTTAGAGTTCTGTAGCTTCCAGAAAAGTGGTATGCAAGCATTGTTATGTTTTATTGTTTAGAAAAAAACGATCTGTGGCAAATACAAAACTTGGCACTGTGAAGACTGATGTTTCAAATGACAGAGACCAGTTGTGTGCTACATGTAACTGAATTTTTTTATACACTACATTCTATCCATCTGCTACGTTCTGGGAATCGGCAGGCTACTAAAACTTCCAAGAGTCAGTTTTGACATATTTCCAAGTATAGCATTCTTGTATGTGTAATGATTTCCCTTCTTCCTCTTAAGAACAGAGAGGAAGACAAAGGGACCACGTGACATTGAGGAAACCTGGTTCGTTGTACTACTGAAGAAGTTGGAAATTGATCTACGTTACAACCTTCATTTGCAGAATCATATACTGTGCAATTTACAGGATTACAAAGATAGTTAAATATATCTCTGACAGTGTTCGCTTTCAATATTTTGAAGGCTGTTAAAGGAGATTAAGATGATCATGCTATCAGCAGTAAATTGTATTTATTTTTAACTTGGAAATTCTCCATCATTATGCATTTGTTGTTAGCCATAATTTCCTCTAATGTGAGTGAATTATCTTTTTCTACAGTATATAACTATAATGTTGTTCCAAATTGAAATAGCTGCATTAATTTCAAACAAGAATTGAGTAAAATATTAAAATGGTATGCTTAATTCTTTCTGAAATGTACAGTGTACTCAACTCTCAGCATTAGAGTATATTAAAATTTTAATTTTCAGAGGGCAATACTAGTAATTATAATTGTTCTTACCTGCCCGGATCATTTTTTAAGATTCAGATTAGTCATCCTTTTTATAGAGGTTTTTAGTACTTGTGTTGAAATTTTATTTTTGCTAGATACAGAAATCAGTCAGCACTTTAAAGAACAAGGTTATTTAGGTAATACAGAATAGTGGGAAAGTACTGAAAACCTCACCCCAATTTTTAGCAACTTTTAAAAAGGCAAACAGCTTACTGTGTTTTAATGAGGAAGATACATAAGTAATAATACTGTTATTCTGTTAGGTACTTTTTAGATCCTACTTGTACTTTTACACTTACACACAGATCATCATGTCAGATTCCCTGGGTCTGCAAAGATTTAAGCACGGGAATAGTCATAGATTCATAGAGTTTTTAAGGCCTCATCTAGTCTGATGTGCTGTATATCAGACTATTAAATTTCACCCAGTTACTCCTGTATGTGCTCAATAATTTGTTTTTGACTAAACCATATGTTCCAAAAAGACATCATCTTGATTTGAAGATATCAAAAGGTGGGGAATCCCATAGTAGTTTGTTTTAGTGGTTATCGCTGTCACTGTTTTTTTTTTTTTAAAAGGCCTGATTTCTAATTGAAATTTGTTTGGCTTCAGTTTACTGCCATTGATTCTTGTCATGCATTCATCCACTTGATTAAAGAGCCCTTTAGAACTTGGTACTTTCTCCCTGGTACTTATGGACTGTAATTGAGTCACCTCTCATTCTTCTTTTGATAAATTAAACAGATTTAAGTCTCTCAGGGAAAGTCTATACTACAGCGCTACATCGGCACAGCTGTAGTGCGTGTGGTGAAGATGCATAATTACTCCACCTCTGCGAGAGGCGGAAGCTATATCAGCGAGAGATGCTCTCCCGCCTACATAACACTGGTGTGAACAGTACTTAGGGCAATGTAACTTGTGTTGCTCAAGGGGTGTCTTTTTCACATATATTTTCTTTGAATGGGCCCAAGTTACCAAATGATTCACATCACGCTGTATGACTGACATCATTATTTAACAATCCACCAGTCTTTGTCATCTGCAAACTTTATCAACAGTGATATTATATTTACTTTCAGATCATTGATGAAAATGTTGAATAGGATTGGGCTTAGTATTGATCCCTGTAGAACCCCACTAGAAACACTTCATTTGATGATGATTCCCCATGGACATTTTTTGAGATCTGTCAAATGGCTAGTTTTTAATCTATTTCACATGTGCTCTGTCAGTACTCTAGAGTACTGATTTTATTTTAATCAGAATGTTTTGTGTGGTGCTAAATCAAAAATGTATGCGTATTATATCTATGCAGTTACCGTTATCAGCTACCTTTGTAATTTCATCGAAGAATGAAATCAGGTTTGTTTGCAATGTCGATGGGCATTAATTGTATTTCTAACCTTCAATTCTTTATCAATTGAACCCCATATCAGATATTCCATTATTTTGCTCAGAATTGATGTCAGGCTAACTGGCTTATTATAATCTGGGTCATCATGCTTACCTTTTTTAATATTGGCACGTTACACGAAGATTTCCCCATTACACCAAGATTTATTAAAAATATCAGTGGGCCAGAAATTTCCTCGGACAGTTCTTTTTAGGACTCTTGGGTGCAAATTATCCAGTCCTACTGATTTTTAAATGATTATCCCTAGTAAATGAAGTGTAACATCCTCCTCAGTTAATGAACTGAAAACTACTTCATCATCCTCATATAATATGAATTCATCATTGCATCTATTGACTTCAGTATGCTCTGAGTACCCCTTGACTTTAGTAGGGCTACTCATTTGCTTACGTCATTGTGGTATCACAGTTTTTTGCCTTGGGGGAGGGGAGGGGAACAGGTCTAAAGAATCTAAACTAAACAAAATCTTTCTTGTTCAAAAAGCGGCCTCAAGACGACCTAATAAAAGTCCCCAAATTATGCAAGAGATTAATCACTATTAATTATAGACTTCTAAGAGGTTGAAAAATTAAATGTCATAATCTGAAAGTTAAGAAAGTTTGAGTAAATGGAAATTTTAAGCAGAACGCTTTCACACAAAGGATAATATATTAAAATTGTGTAGATGATTGTGAAGCCAAGATTAGAGTTCAACTTTCAAATGAATTAGAGTATTCTTAAAAAGCAGAAAGTGGAGTTAAGATGAACCAAAATAAAAAGGCTGAGCTGTTGGGCTTGATGGTCCATCAAACAAACAAACAAAAACAACTATGTTTCTAAATTTCTCATATTCCTAATATAGAATGTGGTGTTTTGTTAAGGGTGCAGATCAGTTTTTTACTATTTCTAATTATTTATTTATGTGCTGTCAGTGTGCTTGACATTGTCTGACAGTGTCACAGTCTCTGTCCCATGGTCCAGTTCAGTTTTGTTTACTAATGTGCATTTCTCTTTTTGGTGGAATATGAAAAAATATGCTGCTTTATATATTATAGCACAGTTCTCCGCTACTATTAGTTTAGATATTTGTCATTGAATATCAGATATACTGTGTTGATACATACATCATTTTTCCTGTTTCCCAAACTTCCTCTCCAAAAGCCATCTTTTTCTTTTGTAATATTGAACAACCAAAACTAGTTGAAAACTAAACCGCAGAATTGTTCATTGACCTTTATCTATCTTCTCTTTTTAAATAGGTTTTCGAAAAATAAGTCTAGATGATCTCCGAAAGGCATATATCGTGAAAGATGTGCAGCAGTATATTCTTCATCGTTTAGATCAAGAAGAAGCACTGAGACAACATCTCACAAAAGAAACTGCAGAAATGCTAAACCAGCTTCACATCAAAAGCAGTGGTTGCTTTTTATATCTAGAACGTGTCCTAGATGGAGTTGTGGAAAATTTTATCATGCTAAGAGAGATCCGTGACATTCCTGGAACACTAAATGGCCTATATCTCTGGCTTTGTCAGAGGCTTTTTGTAAGAAAACAGTTTGCAAAGGTCCAGCCCATTCTGAATGTAATTCTTGCAGCTTGTAGGCCATTGACTACAACAGAATTGTATCATGCAGTGTGGACCAAAAACATGACATTGACTGTGGAAGACTTTCAACGCAAACTAGATGTTCTGTCAAAAGTTCTTGTTGATGGGCTAGGAAATACTAAAATTTTGTTTCATTACAGTTTTGCAGAATGGCTGCTGGATGTAAAGCACTGTACACAGAAATATTTATGTAATGCAGCAGAGGGACACAGAATGTTAGCAATGAGTTACACTTGTCGAGCAAAGGATTTGACACCATTAGAGGCCCAAGAATTTGCATTGCATCTAATTAATTCAAATTTGCAGTTAGAGACTTCTGAGTTGGCTTTGTGGATGATATGGAATGGCACACCAGTCAAAGACTCTTTGTCCACTTTAATTCCCAAAGAGCAGGAAGTACTACAGCTGCTAGTAAAAGCTGGTGCTCATGTCAACAGTGAAGATGACCGTACATCTTGCATTGTACGACAAGCTCTGGAAAGGGAAGATTCCATTCGGACCCTGTTAGATAATGGAGCATCAGTAAATCAGTGTGATTCAAATGGGAGAACATTGTTAGCTAATGCTGCATATAGTGGCAATCTTGATGTTGTTAACTTACTTGTTTCTAGAGGAGCAGATTTAGAAATAGAAGATACTCATGGGCAGACAGCACTTACTTTAGCTGCTCGACAAGGACATACCAAGGTTGTCAATTGTTTGATTGGATGTGGGGCTAATGTAAATCACACTGATCATGATGGCTGGACAGCACTACGATCTGCAGCTTGGGGTGGACACACCGAGGTGGTTTCTGCACTCCTTTACGCTGGAGTCAAAGTGGATTGTGCAGATGCTGACAGTCGAACAGCCTTGAGAGCAGCGGCATGGGGAGGACACGAAGATATAGTGCTGAATCTGCTACAACATGGAGCTGAAGTCAACAAAGCTGATAATGAAGGTAGAACGGCTTTGATTGCAGCAGCATACATGGGACATAAAGAGATTGTGGAGCACCTCCTTGACCATGGTGCAGAGGTAAATCATGAGGATGTGGATGGAAGGACTGCTCTGTCTGTTGCTGCACTTTGTGTACCTGCTAGTAAGGGGCATGCTTCAGTGGTTAGCCTTTTAATTGACCGTGGTGCTGAAGTAGATCATTGTGACAAAGATGGTATGACTCCACTGTTGGTAGCTGCCTACGAAGGGCATGTAGATGTTGTTGACTTACTTCTAGAAGGAGGAGCTGATGTGGATCACACTGACAATAATGGCCGTACACCCCTTCTGGCAGCAGCCTCTATGGGCCATGCTTCAGTTGTAAATACTCTTTTATTTTGGGGTGCTGCTGTGGACAGCATTGATAGTGAAGGGCGAACAGTTCTTAGTATAGCCTCTGCCCAAGGTAACGTTGAAGTAGTACGGACTCTGCTGGACAGAGGCCTAGATGAAAATCATAGAGATGATGCAGGATGGACACCTTTGCACATGGCAGCTTTTGAAGGTCACAGGTTGATATGTGAAGCACTTATAGAACAAGGTGCTAGAACAAATGAAATTGATAATGATGGACGTATACCTTTCATACTGGCTGCACAAGAAGGTCACTATGATTGTGTACAGATATTACTGGAAAATAAATCTAATATTGATCAGAGAGGCTATGATGGGAGAAATTCTCTCCGAGTTGCTGCTTTAGAAGGTCATAGAGATATAGTTGAACTACTTTTCAGCCACGGAGCAGATGTAAACTACAAAGATGCTGACGGCCGACCAACACTTTACATCTTGGCATTAGAAAACCAGCTTACAATGGCCGAGTATTTTTTAGAAAATGGTGCAAATGTAGAAGCAAGCGATGCAGAAGGAAGGACAGCACTCCATGTTTCCTGCTGGCAGGGCCATTTGGAGATGGTGCAGGTACTGATAACATACCATGCTGATGTGAATGCTGCAGACAATGAGAAGCGATCTGCTTTGCAATCTGCTGCTTGGCAAGGCCATGTGAAAGTAGTTCGGCTTTTGATTGAGCATGGAGCCTTAGTTGACCACACCTGTAATCAAGGTGCTACTGCACTCTGCATTGCAGCACAAGAAGGACACATTGATGTTGTGCAGATATTACTGGAGCATGGTGCTGATCCGAATCATGCAGATCAATTTGGACGTACTGCTATGCGTGTTGCAGCAAAAAATGGACATTCTCAGATTATTAAATTACTGGAAAAATATGGTGCATCTAGTCTAAATGGCTGCACTCCATCACCAGTCCACACAATGGAGCAAAAACCCTTGCAGTCAGTCTCTTCAAAAATGCAGTCATTAACAATAAAATCAAATAGTTCCGGGAGCACTGGTGGAGGAGATATGCAGCCTACTATACGTGGTTTGTCTAATGGGCCTGCTCATGCTTTTAGTTCTCCCTCAGAATCTCCAGATTCTACAGTGGACCGCCAGAAGTCGTCCTTATCAAATAATTCGCTGAAAAGTTCCAAAAACTCTTCTCTGCGTACTACGTCATCTACAGCAACTGCCCAGACAGTGCCTATAGATAGTTTTCATAGTATGTCATTTACAGAACAAATACAGCAGCATTCACTGCCTCGTAGCAGAAGCAGGCAGTCAATTGTTTCTCCTTCTTCCACAACTCATTCCTTAAGTCAGAATCATAATTCACCTAGTAGTGAATTTGAATGGAGCCAAGTAAAACCTAGTTTGAAATCAACTAAAGCAAACAAAGGGGGAAAAACAGAAAACTCCAGCAAATCTGGATCTGCCGGGAAAAAAATCAAGCCGAGCAGCTCCTCTCAACCAAAAGTTTTAGAATATGAAATGACTCAGTTTGATAAACGAGTACCTGTTGCCAAATCTGGAACCAGTGTGCCACTTAAATCAACACCAGCAGAGCCACAGTGCAAAATTTTGGTCCCTCCATCTCAGCAAGAAGTTGGTCGACCTCAGCAACAATTCCTAATTCACCAACAGAGTGGGGAACAGAAGAAGCGAAATGGAATAATGACAAACCCAAATTATCACCTTCAAAGCAATCAGGTTTTTCTTGGTAGGGTTTCTGTCCCGCGAACAGGACAGGAGAGAGGACTTCAGGAAGTTTTGGAAGGCTATCCTCCTGCAGAGACAGAACTAAGCCTTAAGCAAGCCTTAAAACTTCAGCTTGAGGGAACTGACCCAAGTTTCAACTACAAGAAGGAAACACCACTGTAATAGGTAAACCGCTTACCATAATCACATAGGGCTTTTCTGCATGGTGCATTAGTGTGCACCAGCTGGGGTGTAAGTTCTAGTGCACACCATTGTGTTGCACGGGCCACGTAGACCCTGCTGGCGCACACTAAAAATTCCTTAGTGCATGTTGACATTGTCCCAAATAGTATTATGTCACTGCACACTGGGGAGCTTTTAATGCACACCAGTAGGGTCCACATGGACAGCGTACGACACACTGGTATTCACTAGAACTTGCATCTTAGCTGGTACACAGTAATGCACCATGTAGACAACCTATAGACAAAATATGTGCATTTTAAATAAATAGAATATAACTAGTGTAATTTTTTTAAACATAAATTTTTAATCAAAATTGTGAAGTGTCAAATCGGATTTCTACATTATAAAATGTTTTTCAAAGCATCAGAATCAAACAATTGGATGATCAATACAGTTTCTTGTAAATGATATAAAGCTAAAGGCAAGGTGTTGCTCCAGTACTTTTAATAAGTAGCTGAAGAAGTAGCATGTTTCATACATACTTAATTCACTGCATTATTTTCAACTGAAAGGCTAACATTAAAATACCTTGCTATATTTTCAGTGCTACGCTGAAATTCATTTGTTTACATATAAACTATTCAAGAAACTGTAAAATATATGTTCAAGTTACAAGAATAAGTACTCTACAACTTTAAATTGAAATATTTAATGTGGCCTATCTCCTGCAGTGAGAGAAGTACAGAACAATGCTCTTTTAAAGGAGATGGGATTCTAAATGGCCTTCATGCATCTCATTGTAGGATTGGATTATGGGAACAGTTTTCTGAGTGTGGGAATTGTGTATTCATACAAAGGTTCTTAAGTATAATCTAAGACTCCAGATGAAATTAATTTTAGTTTCTCACTCTCTACATAATACATTTTCAAGCAGAAATTCTGCAGCTTTTAATAGTTTTTTTTCCTACAGAAATTATCCAGGAGTTAGTTAAATAGTTAATTCACTCTCCTCCAACCTTTATACCCGCAACATCCTGATGAAGTTTGAGTTTTTGTTAAGGTATTGTGACTTTATTAATAATGATCCCAATAAACATTTGAGTTTCAGAGGAGCAGCATCTTTCTGAAATGCAAAAGCTTCATATACATTGCTTATTTCCCATATTTCTTTTCTTTGTTTACATTAACATTAGAATGCTGACAGACCAGATTTCTTTCTTCCTTAGAACAAAAATGTTCTTGTTAGCTGGCTTAGTCTTGCAGCAGGTCAACAAGGATGTTTTTTGTGAAAGTTGCTTATTAGTTTTGTGTCAATCACCTGATGGTGAGACATTCATACATCTTATTCTAGCAAAAAAAAGAAGAGGGTTTTTATCCCAGGCTACCTTGGAACGTAGAAGTCATTTTCACTGACATCTATGTCCCCTCCTGCTATTCCTAGGCTACAAGTTTAGTTCCTGAGGTTTATTGTAAAGGGAAGAAAGCCAAAGTATTCTACAAAATCCTAAGCTGCTTCCCCAAATGTTTGATACAACTTTAATGCTAACCAGTTAAAACAACTTGATGGCTCAGACAAAGGCCATTCAGAGCTTGCCTCTATATAAAACTTTAGTATTACTATCTTCAGTAAACTATCTTCAATTATATAGCAACTATAGCTGCCACCTTGTTTCCAGTAGATGTCTTGGGGTAAAATTTTCAAAAGCACCTACGTTATTTAGGATCTTAAATCTTATTAGAAGTCAACAGGACTTAGACTCCAAAATGTGCTAGTCATTTTTGAAAATGGGACTTAGGTTCCTACAGCACTTTTGTGTTTTTGAAAATTTTACCCCTGTTCCATATAATATTTTATAAGGTTAAAATGCTGCATAATCAGTCTCTTTATTTCATAACTCTTCTATAATGTGAGCACCCCAAACACTGTTTTTAAACAATAATTAAGTGAAATGAAATTCAAATAACATCATGGAACTGTGAAAGCTATGTCAAGGAGTCCACCAGAATAAAACTGTGCAGGAGCGTAGATACAATCATTCAATTTGCTAACTCTTTAGAATTGTCTGACTTAAATGGATTTAAAATATAAGGAAAGTTTGTGGAAATAACCTCATAATTTTATAACTATATGTTGACTTTGTTCATTAGCTCTTTTTCAGTTTAACACCTGCCCACCTGCATAGTGTTAAAGTGAAATATGACCAAAGAGTAGCTTTTGCATTCTTTTTAATCCTTTTTACAACTATGTTTTAAATGGTAAAGTTGCATATCATTTGTTGTGGTGACAGCTGAATGGTGCAGCCTCAAAAGTATCTTTTACTTTGATGTCTTCTCTATTTCTTTGCCACATCCCAATTAAAAAAAAATTCTACTAACCAACAAACCAGAGATCGAATACTTCTTGAAGTTCATCTCAGTGCCTGCCCCAAAAAATATTTCACAGATTAATCTTGATTATTTTGAGTGAATTACCTATGGAACATCATGTTAGAAAATATTATTTCATCATATAGAAACTCATTGCCAATCTAATCTCCAAGGATTTCCAGGAATGGAACTCCAGCTCTCACCACTTGTTGCCTTTTTTTGGCAATATTTTCAAAAGTTTTATTGGAGCCATATGAGTGCCTGGATGGATAGTGAATGCAATTGTGAACTTTTTGTTTTTAAAGAAAATCTTTATTTCGAGATTCCTATTTCTAAATATCTTTAGTTAGAAATTGTGTGTAGTAGTCTTTCTGTATATACTGTATGTATATGGAATATTCCCAAATTTAACTTCTTAATTTTCACTTTTAGGCCAATTCCATGATGCTATGAACAGAAGAGTTTCTGCCTGGAATGGTTTAATCAGCTGCCTGGGATGAAAGCATATAATGCTTGGTAGTCCACCTAGAAAACTAAGAATGTGATTACTGCAGTACAATTACCTTAATTACTGTAATGTGCCTAAATTTTAAGGCTGCCTTCTCAGTGTAACTCTCTGCGCTTCAGAAGTTTATTTTGTGTACTTTGTACATAATACACAGAATAAGCACTTTTTTCTTAATTGCAGAATAATATATGCTCTGTTTCCCTGACAACACCTGAAAAATTGTAAGAGCAAAGATTTTTGATATCCTGTCCCAGAAGGCTTGATAAATGTGCATGTGCCACAATGAACTATTTATGGGAGGACAGTGCTTTTTGTATTTATTTCTTTTTCCTGGGACAAAAGAAACTAAACATACAGTTTATACCATATTTGCATTGCTGTAATGTGTGGTCATTTTCCTGTGTATTTCAAAAGTTCTCTCAAGAAAAACAAATCTGGTAACAGTATTTGATGAACTTGCAGTAGTTTTACTGACAGAACATACAAGTACTCTGTTCAATGGTAGAGATGCAAGATTATAACCATACACCACACCTCTGGGATTTTTTTGTAATAAAATCTAATTTCTATAATTACAGCTTGATATCTGGATGTACAGACTGGCTACCACTGAAAACGATAGGAGCTATGCATGTGCATCCACGGGCAAAACTTAGCCCATACTAAATAGTCTAGTATGATTTAAAAAAAGCTGGATTAATTTCAATATTAGGTGCTTAAATAGAATGTGCTAAAATTTAAGGCCTGATTCTGCTTTCACTTAGCCTCCATAAGAACTCAGGAATAACTCCATTAAAATAAGTGAATTTGTACCTGTGTAATATTTGTGCAAGCAAAAACAGGTCCATTATATGTAACAGTGTCCACTATGAAATTTTCTCCATTTACACAGGATGAACATGCACAACTCTAACTCTATCACTCATGAGTCATAAAACTGATTAACACCTGAAACTGTAAAGTATATTGCACCATTCACTATTACATAGTCTGACTCTAGATAATAAAAGTTAATATTTTCTACATAAGTATTTCCTCTAAAAACTTGAATTCAGCTTTTCTCATATTGTGAGTCTGTGCATTCCCTGAATAGTATGATCCAAAGTTATGATGATCTGTTTATAAATTTAGATAAATGGCCCTTGGATGCATATACAATGTATATTCTGGGACACTGAAGATCTTGGTAGCTTACTACTATGATGAATAGTCATCAGAACATAATTCAATTTGATTTTTTTTAATTAATGCACCTCCTTATTCACTCATATTATCAAATGTAAAAAGAAAATCTTTCATAGGCATATATGATGTGTAGTAAAATGTAATGTTAGAAGTTTACACCATAGCAATATTGATAATTCTGAAGTGAATGTTTCAAGTATTTAATTTCTTGTCCCTGTGGGATATTTATAAAATAAACACAATGGAACTCTTGCAGAATAGCCTTAAGAATGTTAATGGTTCAGTAAAAAGAGAGTACCAGAAAGTTTCAGCAAACTTCTTATGAACCTTAAGTGTAGTGCATTTGCAATACTGTGCAAGAACATAACTTCCTCTTTTTTTTTTTTTTTTATTGGGTGTATGTTTTGTTCTGTAGAAAGATATCCCTGAAGGCTTACATTTTCTACTACTAGTTTGTCGTTGGGATTATATTTATTTAATTTTATTGTTTTGTTTTGTTACAAAGTGCACATTGGGTCAGAGGGCCCATTTCACAATGGGCTACAGTTTCCAGACAGCTTCAAGTTTTTGTATGAATAATATTTACATTTGAAACAGTTGGTGGGTAAACCTCCCATATAAATCAACTGAAAGAAGACCTGTTGAAAAGTTATTTTCTGAATCAAAATAACAGTTCCTGCAGCTTTTCAGTATTGCTTTGGAATAGAGCATGAACTACTCTGTTAAAATATCCGCTTTGATGAGGGTGTGTGAGACATTCTGCATTGCTTTTGTGTGTGATTTTAATATTACACCTTATGTGGTCTGTATCATGGTAAGAAAGTAAAACTAATATCCCCCAAATGTTAGCAATTCAATTTGGACTTTTAAAATGTTGGGTGATGTCCTGCTATCTGTACAATCACACAGAAGTCAGTGGGGTTGCACACTTGTAACTCAGAGCAGAATTTAAGTCAAATCTTTCTCTGTTCCCAATCTTGTTATTCATAAGCCACTATGCGACTAGTCCTATCTCCTCCTTCTCCTCCTCCTCCTCACATTTCACATAGTCTCTCCAACAACCATCTCCAGAAGTGATCACAAATTCATGATGGGAAAGCTAGAGAAAGGACTGTCTTGTGAACATTAACATCAATACCATATACTTGTGGAGAAAGCCTTCAAAAGAGAAAAGTATTGAAATTTGTCAGACCTAAAAAGGTATTGAGGTACATGATGCCCTTTTGTCCTCCTTGTGATCACTATTGAAAGTATTACCATTGATTTAAAAATAAAAGTCTGTTTCCCTCATTATTCTGCTATGCAAATGTGTGTTATGCTTAATATCCTCCATCTGGTCTGTTCAGTTAACTTGGTTTGCAGATAGACTGTGTTTTGGGGGGTTTTTTTGTTCGTTTGTTTTTCCTGGATTGGGTTGTATATAGCCTATAATGTACATTGAATGAATTTCACATTGTAAAATTTTTATTTTATTCCTTGTATTATATTAAGCGAAAAACCCTATGTATATGAAAGTGCATAATAAATATATTTGCTTTTCAGCAGCTATCTGTTATATTTTACAACCTGCTTTCTTGGGACATTTCAGGAAAAGGTTCTTAAAAATTAGGAAAACTTGACTAGCATTTGTTAAGCGTCTAATAAAACCTAATGGAAATTAGAATATGATTTAGAAAGGTCGTAAGCATTTTAGGCCAGCATTTTCAAAACTGGATGCCTGAAGTTAGCTCCTAAGTCCATATTTAGACACCTGTTTGTGTCCTGATATTTCAAAAATGCTGAGTTCTCAGCAGCTTCCACTGACTTCAGA
Organism: Trachemys scripta elegans; assembly: GCF_013100865.1. Taxonomy (NCBI): domain Eukaryota; kingdom Metazoa; phylum Chordata; order Testudines; family Emydidae; genus Trachemys; species Trachemys scripta. The sequence continues at coordinate 41,277,365 of NC_048302.1, read as the reverse complement.
TTTAGTATTTCACATTCTTACAAGGCGTTGAAACCAGCAGGAATAAAAAACAGTTATTAGTCTGTTCTGTAACTTGTCCTTTGAGATGTTGCCCATGTCCATTTTTGTTCAGGTGTGCGCATGCCCAGCGCACTAGAGTCAGAGATATTTTTTCCTAAGTGGTGCCCTTTAGGTACACGTACATCCTCAGCAATCTTGTGCTGCTACACAATGTTATAAAGCAGGGGTCGGCAACCTTTCAGACGTGGTGTGCCGAGTCTTCATTTATTCACTCTAATTTATGGTTTCGCGTGCCAGTAATACATTTTAACCTTTTTAGAAGGTCTCTTTCTATACATTTATAATATATAACTAAACTATTGTTGTATGTAAAGTAAATAAGGTTTCAAAATGTTTAAGAAGCTTCATTTAAAATTAAATTAAAATGCAGAGCCCCCCAGACTGGTGGCCAGGACCTGGGCAGTGTGAGTGCCACTGAAAATCAGCTCATGTGCCGCCTTCGGTACGCGTGCCATAGGTTGCCTACCCCTGTTATAAAGGGTGGAGCCACCTTGGATCACCCTCAGTTCCTTCTTACCGGACAGATGCCGACATAAAGGGGAAGAAGGCTGGAATGGATATGTGCAACACATCTCAAATAACAGTTACAGAACAGGTTACTAACCATTTTTTTCCTTCATGTGATTGCACATCCATTTCATTTCAAGTCACTTACGAGCAGTTAAGTCTGGAGATGTGTTTTGGGATCTATCTGAACAATGACTATAGATCAAACTTAGCAAAGTCCTTTGAACATTCAAGGCATGAAGCCTTTCTTCAACCTTATGAGAGCAGGATTAGGAAATAATGTCAGTAAGTGGCTTGATTGAGGTGGAATTGCAAAACTACTTTAGTCAGGAATTTCAAATGCAGATATAAATATACCTTATCCTTATTTAAAAAAAAAAAGTGTAAGGAGGGTCATCTACCAACACTAGTAACTGCATTACCCTTCTTGCAGATAAAATAGCTACCAAAAATGCTACTTTCATAGAGACATGCAGTAAGGAGCAAGTAGCTGTGGGTTCAAAGGGTTGACTTGTTAACCCTGCCAGTACCAAATTCAGGTTCCAGGGAGGAATGGGATTCCTGACATGGGGAGATAACCTGTCTAGACCTCTTAAGAATCTGATTGACATAGGGTTAGAAAATACTGCGTGGTTCACAACTGATGATTGGAAAGTGGAGGTTGCTGCCAGATGAACTCTGATGGAACTAACCAATAGTGCCTGCTATTTCAGGTGAAACATATCCAAAACATGTTGGATAGAGACCAGGACTGGTGAAACACCTCTCTGCTTTCACCTGATGAAGAATAGTGTTCACTTCATCAGGTAAGTATACCTAGTGCATGGCTTCCTGCTGTTCAGAAATGTTTTGCAAATTTGCAGAACACTCTGTCTCTTGAGGAATTAACCATGGAGCACTCAGGCCATGAGACAGAATAGATTGTGGTGTAACATCTGACTGTGGTTCTTGGAGATCTTATTTTGAACTTGAAGTAGTCTTATAGGAGCCCTGGCAGAGAGGCTCAGCAGACTGGAGAGCCAACGATAGCGAGGCCAAACCGGTGCTATGAAGATCATGTGAGCATGATTCTGCTTGAGTTTGGATAACAGCTTGGGTAGGATAAGATGGTAGGCATACAGAAGCTTCTCTCTCCAAGAGAGACTAGGAAAGCATCCATCAGGGAGCCTAGAACAAGAATTGAAGTTTTATCCAGCCAATTAGATTTGCTAGTTGAAGATAAAAATTTTTAGCCTAGCTGTGGAATAAATATTCCTACCAAAACAGTCTAGTCTCTTTGCATCTTTGTTCTTTGGGATAGGAGGTCATCCCTGATGTGCTTTTTCATTCATGGTGAGACAACTAAGGAACCTGGCAAAGAATGTGTGTTAAAATGTTCATAACCTTAGGAAGAGATATGGTAGCTTCTCTTGGTCCTCTTAGCTGTTGGTGGCAGAAGGATGACATTTGCCACAAATATTTTGTAGGCTCTAGAATGGTATCATTTATGGGTAACAGCATACTAGAAGCCAGTATGTCCACCAACTTATGGGAACTCTTCTGAACCCCCTCAACCTGAATATCAAGACAGGTAGCTACTCTTTAGTAACTCCTAGTAAGCCCAGTAGTCATCCTGAACAGGTGAAGACCACCCGGGCACCACAATCTCATCAGGTAATGATGATGAGTGCAAAGGCAGTTGTTTGGGTCTCCTGTACTGAGGAGGATTGAGGTTCCAAAATCCGAGATTGGTTTTGAGGTTCCTGCTCAGTACTGTCCTCATCTTGGACTTTCTCTTGGGAACTAGTCTGGTATCTGCTTGGTGATCTATATTATGGAAGATCTGGAGGTGGGAGGTAACTCCCACAGGTTCCAATAAGACCATTACTAAGGCATCGGACCCCAGCCATGACTGTTCCAAGGAACTGTGTCTCTGGACTATGTTGGGAAATCTGACAACTACCAGGAGCGGAATCCTCATAAAGGTTAGTGTCAGCTTCTATCCTGGGAGCAAGGGATATAGGAATCTACCTCAGACTCAGAGGAGAACTCTGAGTCACCTGACAGTGGAGATGCTGTACCAATTGGTGCTGGAGTCTGGTGGCATCTCACTGGAGATGTTGGTACTGAGGACAGCCTGCACCTGGCAAGGAAGCACTGGACGCTATTAAGAGGTATCGAGGGCTGAACTTGTCTCAGAGATAAAACTGTAGCTGGGGCCTGAGGAGCAACCAGTACTGGCCAGTATGTCTCCTGCACAATCGGAGAATTCTGCACCACAAGGTAGAGCGGGTCCTCTGGTGTCTTTGGTGCTCAGCGATTTCCATGCTGCTATTACACAGAAGGAATTGGCACTGCAGTAGAGATAGGCCTCAACGGCCCAGGCACCAGTGCCATAGGATGGCCAACCTTCCAGGATTGGCCTGGAGTTTCCCGGAATCGACATTGATCTCTCAGTGACTACTGAAAGCAACCCAGGAGATTTTAATAGCATATTTTAAGAAAATATGTCATGTTGGGGGATGAGGGGGGATCTGGAATAGCTTCAGTCAGAGTTGGCAACCCTACAGTGCCGGAATCCATCACTCTTGATGAGAAGAAAAGATTGGTACCAGGAAGCATCCCTTTCCAGATGTCCTCCTGATGGTTTACTAGTGGATGGTAGCAGGGACCTTGACCTTCTAGAAGAGCTCCACTAGCAGAGTGATGGTTCAACCTTGGCACTGGAAATGGGGATCGGCGCCAACTTTCCCATCCAAGGTCCTGAGGAGTACTCCTAATCAAGATATAAGTATTCAGTGCCCACCCTGAGCAGGAAGGTTCAGAGGATAGACACCAGGTGGCCTCTGGGAATGTGACAGTCTCCCCTCTCTATCCTTCTTTGTCTGGGCTTTGAAATCTCTGCAGAGCTGGCAGTGGTCTCAAACATGATCCTCACCGAGGTACTTCAGGCACCTGGAATGAGGGTCACTCACTGGCATAGACTTTTGCAGCCAGCACCAGGCTTAAAGCCCAGTACCAGTTGATGGTACCCTTTGTAAAAGAGGGATCTGATGCTCAAAGTCAGAAAAAGAAAATAATACAGAGCTTAAACTGTCAAGTACCAACAGATTATTCAAAGGAGGAAGATACTCTCCCTGCAGGAGAAAACTTGCAGTAGCAAGCCAATGTGCTCCGACTACTGATCATAGGTAGTAAGAAGGAACTGATGGGTATAGGGTGACTCCACCCTTTATACCATTGTGCAGCAGTGCGAGACAGCTGAGGGCACATTTGCCACTATGATGGGGGTACTGCTTAGAGAAAAATCTCTGACTGGTGCACTGGGCATGCACACACCTGAAGTAGAATGAACATGTGCAATCACTCAAAGAAGAAGTTTATTGTACTTTCTTGCAAGATGACCTTTATACCATTACATTTGTCAGGAAGGCTGGTAAACTAAACACCCCAATTACTATAATTCCTTTATATGTGAAAGGTTTTTTTTAATTTTTCTGGAAAATATATTTTTTCATATATATTCTTCTCCCCAAGAGCATTCCAATTATTTCATATCTCTGTGCCAATGAACTGATTGCTTAGACATGATTTTACCCAAATCAGAATTTCCAGGAACAAAATCTGAATTTGTTGAGCACAAAAAGGGTTATGAATTTTTATCTAGGATGGGCTAAAATCTGGCTTTTTTGCATTGTTATTTTTAAAGGCCTAGCAAAGTGAATAAAACTTCAGACTACGATCTCTAGGTGTATTTGTGATTTTCTTTGTTCTTTTTGTTATGTAAAAGCACATTTTCTCTAGAGGCCAAGTCATGTTGTTACATGAGCATATCTTTGCATCCCACTCGAACACAGGCTTTCTTCCTCCAGTGAAGTCACCAAAAGAGGAGTTCTTCAGGCTGTTGCTTAATGTAGGCCTGCCTTATGGTAGTCCTTGCTACATCGACTCTTTGTACTTTTACAATGGAAGAACAAGTCAACAAGGAAGAATTTCCAGTAATTGTCATAATCTCTTCTTCCACTCTAATCCTATTCTGCTCCCTTCTTTAATATGCATAATTTTGATTCTAGTGTGGGAAATTTCTGAGTGTCAAGGAAGAACTCTATTCATCTGCCTTCTGTCATTGACCATTCAGGTTTGCCTACTTGTTTCTTGGTAAGCACTCATTCCAGTCTCTGTATTTATGACTTTGTTGGTTTGTAAGATTGGGGGCGGGAGGGCAAACATAGTTACTGTAAGTAGTTTTTCATTTACCTTTTGTATACTATTTCTGTGGTTTTCCTTCTCTAACCATTGACCCACTTTTGGTATGCTCTTTATGCCCAGGAATAACAGCATATGCATTGGATTAGTTCACTGGCTATTTTTCACAAAGACAGCAAAGTATTTCCTGTGAATTAATCTCTAAATACTATGTTCCACAATCACACATTTTCTTCTGATAAGCATAATATTTAAACAAAATTATTGAATGCCTGTTTTTAATCTCTGATCTTGAGGAATATGTAAAGTCAGATTAAATTAATGCTTCAAATCTTCTATACAGTCTTTAGGACAATTTTGCTTGTGAGTTGCATGCATTTTCCAAAAGGCAGTTGGGACTAGTTGGCAGGGTAAACTAATGCAAAGCTTTTCAATTGAAGGCCCTGTGAGAGAATAATAGAATCATAGAAGATTAGAGTTGGAAGAGACCTCAGGAGGTCATCTAGTCTAACCCCCTGATCAAAGCAGGACCAACCCCAACTAAATCATCCCAGCGATGGCTTTGTCAAGCTGGGCCTTAAAAACCTCGAAGGATGGAGATTCCACCACCTCCCTAGGTAACCCATTCTAGTGCTTCACCACCCTCCTAGTGAAATAGTGTTTCCTAATACCCAACCTGGACCTCCTCCACTGCAACTTGAGACGGTTGCTGCTTGGTCTGTCATCTGCCACCACTGAGAACGGCCTAACTCCATCCTCTTTGGAACCCTCCCCCACCCCTTTCAGGTTGTTGAAGGCTACAATCAAATCCCCCCTGACTCTTCTGAAGACTAAATAAGCTCAGTTCTCTCAGCCTCTCCTCGTAAGTCATGTGCCCCAGCTCCCTAATCATTTCCGTTGCCCTCCGCTGGACTTTCTCCAATTTGTCCACATCCTTTCTGTAGTGGGGGCCCCAAAACTGGATGCAATACTCCATGGATGCAATACCATACACTGGTGGCCTCACCAGTGCCAAATAGCGGTAAGAAGTTGGCATTGATCTAGATTGTAACTTTTCTACAGTGGAGAGAGTTCCAGTGTCAGAAATAAGGTAGACTGAAAAAATCCTACTACTGTGCCAATAGTTTTATTAAAGGATTATCAGAAATTCTGTGTAAATCATATCAACCAATTGACATTTATCATGAAGATTTAATTTATTTAGGTCCCCAAAAGACCTTTCACTTTTATTCTTTTAAATTTACAATAGACAAGCTAAATCTTGAAATTGAGGTACATTTTATGCTACAGAAATTAAACTTTAAAAAATTCTTGCATTATACCTTTTTTGTCTTCTGTACTTCAGTTAAGCTTTGTGTCCTGCAATTGGAGCTTTTCAAGTTAAAAGGGTGCAGAATACTTCTGAAGTTACTTCCTGTCTGTGCTAATGGTTGTTCCTTCCCTCCCTTCTCTACTAGAGATGTGGGTGCAACCATTTTGCTGATTTTTCTGGACATTGTGTCTGCACTCTCCTGGGAGCTGCTCTAAACTTCTCCAGTTGCTCCAACCATGCCACTATAATGTGCCTTCACAATGTGCTCCAGTTATGCTGCATTCCTCCTCTCCACCTGCAATGCCTCCTAGCCTGGTGTAGGAGCTGGCTGTGCCAACTCTATGCCTGAATGGGACTCCCCAGCTGGGGAGATGAGCCTATTTTCTGCTCCTTTTGTGCTGCCAAAGCAGGACACTTTCAAAAGAAAGCAACAGTAGTACAAAATCGTTCAAACTTTGGCACAATCTTATCATCTGAAATGCCATGGGCTCCCTTGCCAAAAATACACTGGAGACATGCTGTTGTATAACTTATTTTCTACAGTCTCAATGTCTACATGAACAAGCATTTGGCTGAAAAAGGGCAGCCTCAAATTAAAACTGAGAAAGACTTTAGGGTATTCCTACACTGCAATCAGGGAAGTGTGACTGCAGTTTATGTAGGCACACCTGAGCTAGGTTTAATCAAAACTAGCTCGAGTAGCAATACAATGTAGCAGTGGCAGCATGGGCCAGCCTCTCCAGTGTGTACCCAGGGTCCTTGTACTTAGGAGGCTAGTCTGTGCTGCTGCTCATGCTGCCATGTCTAGACTGCTGTTATGTTAGTTAGCTTTGATCTGGCAAGATCAAAGCTAGCTCTGGTATGTCTACAAGAGCTGCAGCTATCTTTAGACATAACCTAAAGTGATGCTGGTTAGAAGGGGGAAATATTTTGAAGAACTAGCCAGGACACTGACCTCCTTTTGACTACATCACTGGGGTGTGGGGGAGGAGGAGAGAAATACTTCATTAAACTCACCTTCAGAAAGTACTGTAACCAATTTTTTGTGTCAAGAGAATCTAGTACATCAGAGTCTCATTTATTATCACAAACTAGAGACTGTCCCTCAAAGCCGCACACTTATGAAGAAGTGCTATGCTATGTCTGAGGAAACTACTGCCAAAGGTATATTATTGCATGATTGTCCATTACGGAGGTTCCTCTGTTGCAGCTACACCTGGCCCCTGTTAGACAGGAAACTAGTCTAGATGGACCGTTAGTTAGATCTGAGATACTACTCCTCTGTTGGCAAATGGTGTCAATTCATAGGGGTGTTTGTGGTTTTTTTTTTTTTTTTTTTTTTTAAGGCAAGAAGTCTGACTTCTCACATAACACAGGCCATAGAACTTCAGCCAATAATTTGTGCTTACTTTAAACCCTAGAGGTAAATTCTGTAGATGGTAAATCAGTATTCTCTCATCAGACTAAGAGATTTATGAAAGGTTTACTAAATCTGTATCCTCCGAAAGCAAAGCCTGTTCCAGCCTGGAAATTAAACATTATGCTTTCACAAATTATATCGCCTCCATTTGAGCCATTATCTGATTGTTCTGTTTCACCTTTCAATTAAGACTGCTTTTATCATAGCAATAACATAAGCGAGGAGGGCTAGTGAACTTCATGACTGGATGGTTGATTTCCCCCGCCCTCCATTTACAGTTCTTCATAAAGACAAAGTAGTTCTTCATCCTCACCCAAAGTTTATATTAAAAGTAATTTCGGACTTTTATGTTAACCAATCCATTACTCTACCAGTGTTCTTTCCCAAAGGGCATTCAGATAAGAATGAAGCAAAACTACATTGGACTTTAAAAGAGTGTTATCAATTTAGTTAGGACTAAGGATTTTAGAGTATCACATTGTTTGTCTCATGTGGATAACTGTAAAGGGAATCCCATTTCGGCACAAAAGTTATTTAGGTGAGTCAAACTATGTATAATAGAAGCTTATGAAAATCCCTCACAATCACCCCCTGCTATGTTGAGAGCATACTCCACTAGAGTAGTGGCCACAAGTATGTCTAAAACAGGTTCAATTCAATGAGATTTGCAAAGTGGCCACATGGAATTCATGTTTTACTAAACATTATATGTTAAATACTACACCTAAGTCCCATGCTACGTTTGGCATATCGGCTCTTCAGTCTTTGTTCAGTTAGGACTCCTTGCCCTCCATCCAATCTCTTTATATATTACTGACTAAACTACCCCAAGACTGGGAATATGCAGAGGACACTCGAAGAAATGGTTACTTACTTCTAACCAAGGTTTTTTGAGATGGACTCGGCATATTCGTATTTCCTGCCTTCCTTCCCCTCTTCCGCAGAGTCCTATCTACTCATGGTTCTGCATTAGCATTGGAAGGGACTGATGCAGCAACTGCTCCTGCACTCTCTTTTATAGCCATACCCTCAGAATGTGTTTGGACATGGAGGGCAAGGGTAGAGAAGGGTGATTGATCAGGCACTGCTAGTAGAAGGCTGTGCTGTTCAACGACACCTGTTGCCACATATTCTGAATGTGCAGAGTCCAATGTGAAGAATCTTGGTTACAAGTAAGTAACCCTCATTTATACATCATAGGGCCTGATTCTCAGTTACATAAAGACCTCTTTACATCCATTTTAATGCACCAAGTTTTATACAGTAACAGAATTGGCTCCACCAGTGTTTGGGCTTTTCAAAACTATATGGCAAATGATATGAACTGTGCATCTCAACCTTCATTTTGGTGCCATTTCTTTCTTATATTCTGTTATGAATGTAATAGAAATCAAAATAATATGTGGCGTTTCCTGTCCTGGTGATTTTTAATGGTTCCCTCATCTTGATTAGATGTCTAACTTTGTGTGGACTTAATTATCTGTGTTTAATGTTTGATACTGTTAGTTAAGAGATATTTACAATATGAGAGACTAGATTTTATACAGGATAATGAATCTTGAGATCTGAAGTTTTTCAGGCATAGGACAGGGCAAGAGTAGCTGCAGGGAGATTTGTATGTCCTTCCACTTTACAGATAAGAATAACAGTAGAGAAAGAGTGTGATGAACCATTAAAGAAAAGGCATGATTAAACCGGAAGAAGTAGTTATTTTATTTTATTTTATTTCAATTCACTATCTGCCCTTTCCAGAAGTGATTATCATAAAAATGAATGTTAATGCCAGTGATAGATACATAATTGATAGCAAAGGTAAATAAAGTCCTCAATTTGTCCACAGACTATGTTCAGTGAAGTTAAGAGTGCAAACCTCCCACTCTGTTTTGTTACTCTTTTCTGGGTGGATGAGAACTAGTTCAGTCCCTGTGGCCACTGGAGATTGAGACCTGTTTGAAATAGTTTTAAGAATGATTCATCTAATATGTGAAATTAAATTATTCAGGGTAATTCTTATTTACATTAAGTAGTATCTTGCTCCTCAAATAGTCACATGGATTTCAATAGGGTTACTAACAGTAAGGTTCTATTTGCAGTAAGGGTGGCAGAATCTGACCCTCAATAAATATTAAAAACAATGAGGAGTCCTTGTGGCACCTTATAGATTAACAAATTTATTTGGGCATAAACTTTCGTGGGCTATAACCCGCTTCATCAGATGCATGGATGAAGTGGATTGTAGCCACAAGGACTCCTCGTTGTTTCTACTGATACAGACTAACATGGTTACCCCTCTGAAACCTGTCTCAATGAATATTGTTCAACTAGGTCTCATGATAATTATGGTGGTGGTTTTTATTATGTCTGTTCACTAGGAACTGGCTTGAAACTGCCAGCTCATTATATAAAGGCTGCTGAACAGCTGTCGATGATGATGATAATATTTAACAATGACTACTACTTTCAGTCACCACTGGCCTGCGTCAGATTAAAGAAGTGACTTAGCCATAAAAGGCTTTTTATTATTATTAACGGGTGTTTTGATATCAAGATCCTATAGCAATTAAGTCCCAACTGCATGTGTTTAAGCAATCATGTTTGCCATGGCATGCATTTAGGGTAATTTGTATTAATAATGTACACTATAGAATGGAAAAAAATGTTCCTTGAAACAAAAGAACTTCCAAACATATTTGGTGAAAACTTGTTTTACAGCAAGCAAGAAAAAATGCATGAGTACTAGAGTCTTATTGTACCCAGAAAGTTAGGAACAACTGAGTCTTTTTAGCAAAGAGACAAAAGACACACCCAAGAGAAAGAAATGCATAATTAATGTATCCTTGCTTGCCAGACATCAGGGGACAATGATTTCACATCAGAGCCAGACAACCCAACAAACTGAACCAGGGGAGGACAATTTATACATCAAAACCTAATTTGAGCCACTAAATTTTCAAATGCTGGTCAGCACAAACACAGGAGAGAGGTCACACAAGTGCACACTGAAGCAAAGCTAGATGTTTCCAAAGGGAAAAATGTGAGTGCAAATATTACAAAATAAAAGAGGTTAAGAAACTGGACAGTTATTTGAAATTGTGCCTGGTAGCAAAAATGCAGATGACTCTGTCCCACCTTGTCAGACACAAAAAACCTATGTTAGAAAATTGTCTGCAATTCAGTATTCAGATACACTTTCAAATCTGCCAAATCATTAGCAGGTTTGGCAGAAGGAAGAAGATTGCCAAACTTCAGCCAGGCCAATGTGAAAGGAATGCATCTGATCTCAAGCAATGATTAAGAAAAGCTAAAGATGTCCCTATAGCATTTCTAAAGTTTGCCATGGTGAAATAATCTATAGTACAGTTCCTTAGTTTATGTAAAATATTCTTATTATATATATAGACATCTTATATCCCATATAACAATTTGTCTCCTCTAGTTTTATTAGAACAACAGATCTATTAAGCTACTAGGTTTTATTAGTTCCTTGGGCAGTCACTTAAGACAAGTTTCAGTATCTTTTATAGAGGACTGGTTTGAGCAGTACAATCCAATTTAAAGCCTAGCCACAACCCATTCTCTGGGGGAGATATCAAATGTACTTCAAAAGCACAGATCATGAGATCATTTGGAGCTTGTGGGCGCCCTGCTCTTACACAGAATAAAAGTTTGTGCATGGGGGTTGAGCTTATTCACAGTGTCACAGTATTTACATGAAATGAAACATGGCAATGCTATGAAGGAACAGAGACAGTTGCCAGTTCTGCTCGATTCACTTTTTATTCACCAGTAAACAGAAAGTAAGAACAATGTGAGATATTAAATCCTCTACAGCATATGCAACTGCTATGCAGTAACAATCCTAAATGAAAAGTGGTTCACAGATGCAAATAGAGAAGGGCCACTCCACTCAATAAAGTATGTACAAATATATTAGCAGCTGGATTAAGAGAAAATGAGTCTGACAGATTCATGCTGTTCTTCATTTCCTGTGCCTTAGATTTGCCAAGCCACATTTTTGAAAGCAAATATCTACTCTATGTAAACAATGTCATTGGTTTTTTTCAATATGTTTCTATTTTACTCTAAGCTGTTTAATTTTTTTGTAAATGACTTAAATGACAATTGGCAGTTGCCAGCTAGTGTCAAAATGTTTTAAGCTTGATGTTCCTAGCAGTCTATTTATTCCTTTAAAAATAAGACTCCCCAGGTCTGAAATATATTGCCAAATTCAAATCATTCCTCACTCTTCCAGCCTTCCAATTCTAGAAGAATCATTTTGTCTGATAACTGTCCATCATATGGCCAAATTATTCCAGTTCTATCCATTGACTTCAATAGAGAGGAACCACTGTAATTGGGAGCAAACTTTGTCCCAGATTTTTTTTCTTGTGGAAGTTGTAATCATGTCCAATGCTTTTGTCTTTTACTCAACAATTGACTACTGGGAGAACTAAGTGCCTAACCCAAAACAGAGGATACTTAAAGCACACAAATTATTAATCCATTTTGAAAGGACTGCATGTAATTTCACATGTGAAGCTCTCATTACTTATAATGAAAGTCATGTAACTAAAATTCTGCACATCATATTGAATATATATTGGTAAATGATTAGCATGTGGCTTTGATATTTTAAATTATTTATACTATGTGGCATCCAGTAAAATAAATACTGAAGGCCAGATTTTCAAAGTAGTTGCTTAATGTGTGAGTGCTTCCATGTTGCCCCCTCTAATTCAGTGTGTATATAGTGCTATTTGGAATGCTGAGGTGCCTTAATATGTTGAAGACACACAGGTTTATGCCTCCATCTTGGCTGACCCATCCAGAGGGTTCAATTACTTCATTCAGTGTCAGTGTGAGACTGAGGCATGGATAAGAGCTAGCTGGCTGAGTTTCAGGGTAATGGATATTGTCTCTTCAATTCAGGGTAGATCTGCACCATTTGTTGTTCAGAGTTAAAACAACAAGGAGTCTGGTGGCACCTTAAAGACTAACAGATTTATTTGGGCATAAGCTTTCGTGAGTAAAAACCTTCGGATTGCATCCGAAGAAGTGAGCTTTTTACTCACGAAAGCTTATGCCCAAATAAATCTGTTAGTCTTTAAGGTGCCACCAGACTCCTTGTTGTTTTTGTAGATACAGACTAACACAGCTACCCCCTGATACTTGTTCAGAGTTATAATCTAAGCAATCTGGTAGGATTCCCAGCTACTACTGTAAGATCAGGTAGCAGCAATGGCCAGATGGTTGCAACTATTCCTCTGGAATGTGGACTGTCATCCATGCTTTTGTTAGTTTAAGATTACACATTGTGCTTCCTTGGCCAGACTGGCTACACCCTCAGTACAGTTTAGAGCAGCCTCTTGCTTGCTCTAAGCCACATTCAGATGCAGCAACACTAAAGTAACTCTGTAGCTAAAAATAGCTGCAGTGCATTAGCACTCCAGCCACACACATCTTCCCTAGTTATGCTCCCAGTATACCATCTATACTCAGGACTGCAGCAAGGAGGGGGTGCAGCTGAGAGTTATTTCAGCAGCTCTGTGCTTCCTAAGGAAGCTCTGTAAATTGGAGGCATTCCTGAGGTATGAGATGCATGCAGCCAGTTTACAACCCATGAACGCCATCAGAGGTGTAAAGGGCCTGGAGCTGGGCCATGAATCAGGACCACTGAGTTATGCTATGTTTAAGTTGAAAAAGCAGCAGTCTAAAGTTACTTACAAAGAAACACTGAATATATTCTATATAGACTTTGAGCCAACTTTTTAGTTTGTCTAGATCTGATCCATGTATCTGTGGCTCACAAGAAAGGTTAGTTTCCAGCAAGAGGTGTGTACTGTGATTAGCATGGTGCCTGTCTCTGCTTTCTTTTTGAAGTACCTAGTTATCAACTTTTTGGCAGAATTCACCCTCTGTAATTATGTTGTTTAGGAGAAAGCTAACAATACATCTACTCATTTTCTATGCCATTTAATCCTGAAATATCTGTTCAAAGTCATGTTTACTGTGAAGTCAGAGATTAGTTTACTTTAAGACAATCCAAATGTAGAATGACTGAATGTTCTTAGCTATCTGTTGCTAAATAACCCCATCAGTGATTGGCGAAGGATGAAAAATCTTGAAAATGTAGAATAGGCTGACTACTCCACAGAGCAAAAATATCCATATCAATGCAAACTGGTCTTTTTAAGCATCCAAGCTCACCACTTGACATTGATTTATCTTAATTTGTGTTGTAGTAACAATAACGGACAAAGTATTTGTCCAAAAGGGGACACAAAAAGGAGTACAAATCATCTTAACCACCTCCATTACATATTCCATTTTCTGCTTACTGTTTTGTAACGGTGCATCCATATTCATTAACTGTGTGTATAGATGATAAGGAGAATGTCAATCATTTATCATCAGTTTACTGATCAAATTGTTTTATTACTGGTTGTTATTCATGGTATAGTTTTACAAGTTACAAAACTGGAACTCCACTATAACTGCAATATTTTACTCTCCAGTTCAGAAACAATGATAATAACTCTCAAAAATATTTAAAAGAATCTGTTAGCTATGTGACAGATAATGTTGGAATGCTTTCTGTGTTTGGATAATCATTCTACTTGACATTGTACAAACTGCTTTAGCATTCATGCTTCTCTATCATGAAAGTAAATGACTCACATATTCAGTGAAAGATGAGAAGCTGACTTCAATCTCCTTAAATTTTATCCCTCTATTTTATGCTGACCAACATATACTCTAATCAGGTTTAAAGAGAACAAAAGATTATTGTTCATAAAAGAAGAAATATGCTTAGGCTGTAATCATTAGTTAGTCCCTGCTGTGGCACTGCACTAAATTCGAGTTGTATTTCGATCTTGCAACATAATTATAGGGTAAAACCCTGCAGTTCTCGCTCAGTCAGTATTCACAGTGGTGTTCCCCACTGGTTCCACCCTCCTTGTAGGCTTTCTTAACCACATGAAATAAAAGCCTGCTCTGGCAGATTTCTACCACTTTGACCTAGACTCCAGGTCAAAGCTGAATAAGTTCTGTTTTCATTTGGCGATTCGGCCCTATTAGGCTTGGTCTACACTGCAGTAGTTTGCCATAGTTGAAAGTTGTTGTGAATATTCATGTTAACTGATGCAATGCTGAATGTGGCTTTGCAGTTGGTGAAAACCAGGACATAAGAACGGCCGTACTGGGACAGACCAGTGTTCCATCTAGCCCAGTATCCTGTCTTCCAACATTGGCAGGTGCCAGATGCATCAGAGGGAATGTACAGAACAGGGCAATTATCAAGTGATCCATCCCCTGTCATCCAGTCCGAAAACAGAGCTGCTGGAACAATTTGTATAGTGGGGGTGCTGAGAGCCATTGAACCAAACTGTAAACCCTGTATATAATGGAAACCACTTCATGCCAGGGTGTGTGGCTTAGGACACCCAGGGCATGGGATTTTGTCCCTGACCATCTTGGCTAACAGCCATTGATGGACCTATCCTCCATGAATTTATCTAATTCTATTTTTTAACCCAGTTATACTTTTGGCCTTCACAACATCGAGTTCCACAGGTTGTTACAGTTGTTAGTTCTGCAATTAGAACTCTTGGGTGAATAATGTCACGAAGACCAGACAGTACTTTTTAATTTATCAGTTTGTTCCAAAACTTCCTCTATTGACACCTCAGTCTGGAGAAGTTCCTCAGATTTATCACCTCAAAAGAATGTCTTAGATGTGGGAATCTCTCTCATATCCTCTTCAGTGAAGACCGATGCAAAAAATTCATTTAGTTTGTCCATAGAGGTCTTATCTTCTTTGAGTACTCTTTAGTCCCTTGATTGTCCAGTGATCCCAGTGATTGTTTGTCAGGTTTCCTGCTTCTGATGTACTTTTTAAAAAAAGTGATGGTTAGTTTTTGTGTCTTTTGCTAGTTGCTCATCAAATTCTTTTTTGGCCCGCCTAATTATACTTTTCCATTTGACTTGCCAGAGTTTGTGCTCCTTTCTATATTCCTCATTACAGTTTGACTTCCAATTTTTAAAGGACATCTTTTTGCCTCTAACTGCCTCTTTTATTCTGCTGTTTAATTATAGTGGCATTTTTTGTCCTCTTACTTTTTTTTTTTTTTTTTTTTTTTTTTAATTTGGGGTATTTGTTTAGTTTGAGCCTCTATTGTGGTGTTTTAAAATTGGTTCCATGCAGTTTTCAGGCATTTCACTCTCATGCCTGTTCCTTTTAATTTCAGTTTAACTAACTTCCTCATTTTTGCGTAGTTCCCCTTTTTGAAGTTAAATGCTACCATGGTAGGACAAATCATGTTCACCATTGTGTCAGCTAATTGTGATTAAACCATAATCTCTTTATCCTGGTCTATGCTGACTGCTGAACCATGTTCAGCATTGTGCCAGTCAACACATTCCTTAACAACTATCTACAGTCACAATAATATTTTAAAGTGTAAACCCTGCCCTACATTTGTTGCAATATTTAAAGACTGGAAATTCTAGCAAATACAAAATTGAACAAAGCTTCCTTCACTGTCCCCCAGCATCCAAACCTCAAAGCAGTTTCTCAGGTGATTCTGGACCAATGGACTATAATGTTATTTGGACTGTGTATAGTTCCAACTAATTATAGTGACGTGGCTGTTTATACAGCTGCTTACATGACTTATAAGTAGTCTAGGGCTAAAAATGTTTAGTAGCTCAGATGATATTGTGCTCAATGCAGAGTCAGAAAGGTTTCTAAAGCTATGTATTTCAGCCACATTTGGTTGCTGCAAGCACTGGAGTTTCTGGGAAATGTAAAAGAATGACTTTTGATTTTAACAATAGATAATTCTGTTTGAGAGAAACAAAATACAATGGACCAAATTTTACTCTCACTTCTGCAAAATATCTTAACTGAAATCAGTGGGGATGCTCTAGATTTACACTAATTTATATTATCTCGCCCATTTAATATGTACAGTTATGAATAGGTTTGTGCAAATGAGTCACTTTCTACTACATTTAAGCAAATGCACTAATTGTATTGCTTGTCTATGTGAAGCTAAGCTATGCATTCATATTTTATAATGATGTTCCATGCTGTGAATATTAAACTGTTCTACATATACCTTGTTGAAAATCAGCTTTAAGGGAAAGGTAATCCCTATTTACAAGAGAGAGCTACAATATTATTTCAAGCGGTGGTTAATTTATATCAATTAAAGGACACAAAATGATTGCTACTACTTACCAATATATGAAAAATGTCCTTATTCCCCTAAAATAAACAGAATTTCCTGTTCTTATAAAACATATAAAATCTTTTGGAAGCCAGCTGCAGATGGAGATATAATAATTAATATTGATCTTGGTATGCATGTTTCAAGAGTTATAGATATTCTTTTCATCTAAAGACTCTGCAAATAAATACAAACTTCCAAACAGTTAAAGTGACTTAGAACAAAACTCATGGGAGTTTTGAACCTAATGTAGCTTGAAACTGACTGAAAGATATGCTCCAAATAGCTTTTAATAGCTGGTATTTATTGCACCATTTTCATCTTTCTCTTACTTAAAATATGACACTTAACCTGTAGCCTTCTTGTGCTATGATCAGATTTCAAGAGTCAAGCCAGATCAGTGTTTGGATAGGAGAACTTTAAGGAATACCTCAAGTACTGAAGACAATGGCATCTAAGATTCAGCATGTATCTCTCTTCCTTCTGACTCAGCATTAAACCAAAGCCTGATGCTAAGGGGTACTGTATTGTTACAATTTCTGTTCTTTGGAAAAAAACTGAGGTTCTTTGAGCAGTTATCAACATGTATTCCCCTTCTGGTGTCCATGAACCTTATGTGTGCAAAATTGGATTGTTTTGAATAGCAGTGTATAATGTAGCAATTTTATAGCTGCACTGCAAGACACAAGAGGGGAGTCACATGGATGATGGAGACAATTTTAAAAGGATATGGGGATGTTTTTCAAAGGTGACAGGTGCCTCAAAGGAAAACTCCGCCTAGAAGTAGACAGCACAATAGAACCTATCTGCTTCCACAAAGGAAAATTCCAGAGGCACTACATAATCCACTATGCAAGGAGCTCAAAAATCTGCAGAGCAGGGGTATCATAGCACCTGTAGAAGCCAGTACAGCCTGAATAGAAATCATAGTGGTGGTAAAGAAGCCATCAGGCAATTTACGTATCTGAATACACCCACAACCACTGAACCTGACATTGAAAAGATGCCACTATCTACTGCCCACAACTTTCCAAAGCCAGAATCTTTATAGTCTGAAGTGAGGAATGGGTTTTGGCACATAAGCCTGGATATAGAGTACAGCATGTTGATAACCTTTGCAACATCATTTAGTTGCTAGAGATGACTGTGCATGCTGATGGGCATAAGCCTAACAGCAGAGGTGTTCCAGAGGAGACTAACCCAAGCACTAGAAAACTGCCTGGAGTGAAAATAGTTGTGAATGATATCCTCATAGGTGAAGGGAGCAATGATACAGAAACTGAAAGAGATCATGACAAAAAAACCTACAAGCTTTTCTACAATGATGTAGGGCAGGGGTTGGCAACCTCTGGCAAACGGCTAGCATCCCTCGGCCCGTGTTACTTCCTGCAGCCCCCATTGGCCCGGAGCGGCGAACCGCGGCCATTGGGAGCTGCGATTGGCCGAACCTGCCGATGCGGCAGGTAAACAAACTGGCCCGGCCTGCCAGGGTGCTTACCTTGGCGAGCCGCGTGCCAGAGGTTGCCAACCCCTGATGTAGGGTCAAGAACAAAAAACTCAACCTATAAAAAATATGACTCAAAGAGCATGACATTCAATGGACCTCTGCTCACAGCAGAGGGACTGAAAGCTGAGCACAACAAGATCAAGGAAGTCAGAAACATGCCAGCTTCAGTGGATGTGAAAGAGGTACAGCGTTTCATAGGAACGATAAATTTTCCAAGTTCCGTCTACACATGGCTGCAGTTTCTGGCTGGACCTGTTGTCCCCCCTCTCAAGTTGCTTGTCAGTCATATGTCACTTGTCGATCAGTTGGTAGGTCACTTGTCGCTTATCACCGGAACACACATCAGCTCACAAGGCAGGATGCTCAGTGATACTCAGAAGGTCCCAACAGCAAGCATCTGACATGTTGAAACAAATGATAACACATGTTTCTGTCCTAAAGTGCTACCACCCAGGAAAGCCCGACACTCAGTGTGATGCATTGGAGAAAGAATTGGGTATAGCTCTTTTGCAGAACCAGCTAATTTCTTATGCCAGCTGAGCCTTATCAGAAGGTGAATAGGGGTATGGACAAATAGGAAAAAAAAGCTTCTGGCTGTGGTATTTGGAGTGTAGTAATTCCACCAATACATTGATGGCCACCCCATTGAAGGGGACAGGGCCAGTGCAAGGAAGTTTCACGCCCTAGGCGAAACTTCCACCTTGCACCCCACCCCCCCAGCCTTGTGGCAGCCCCCCACCCTGAGGTGCCCCCCCCTCGTGCGGCAGCTCCCTCCTCCCGGGGAGCCGTGTGGCAGCTCCCCACCCCAGCTCACCTCTGCTCCACCTCCTCCCTGAGCACGCCACCCCCGCTCTAATTCTCCTCCCAGGCTTGCGGCGCCAAAGAGCTGATTGGCGCTGCAAGTCTGGGAGGAGGGAGAAGTGGAGCAGTGACCGTGCGCTCAGGGAGGGGGCGTAGGAACACTGTAAAAAAAAATTGGAGGCACCGCTTTTTGGCAAACTTAAAATTTGCATGAAAATAAATGCATTTCCAACTATGATACCAATAGCAATGATGGAGTCAAATATTAGTGAGTCACATACGTGATTGTGGTTGGTAAACATAAGTGCTAAAATAATTAGAAAAAGAACTTCCCTTTCTTAATAAAAGAGAAAAAAAAATCTGATATGTTAAAATTATGTTTTTAGTGAAAAACAATTGATTAAAATAGAGTGGATAATGGCAATAACACAGAGTGTGTGTCTGTTAAATAAAATCTGCTTACTTTCTCTATCTCTACTAAAGATAGTGTACGAAGTATCAAACATGTGTTTCTCATATCTGTGTTAAAGCTCCAGCACGGATACCTCAAGGCTTGAGACTGGGAATACAGCAAGATACTATCTCCTGATTGTTCTAAATTTATATATAAACTTTAAAGATTTAATTGGAGTTTGTATATATTTTTTCTTTCGTTATATAACAATTAGAGTGCTCCTGTCAACTAATTCTTAAACTATTATATGCAAAAAACCTAGAGTTTCCAGGTGCTTAAGTAGTCCCTGGAATCATGGTTAAAGTTTCCTCCAACCCCCCAAAATCTGAAATGGCGCCCAGGTTAGCCAGGAGTAGCCAGAGGGCTGAAGGAAAGCCATGGGCTCTGGCAAGATGCAGCTACTGTGTGACAGCCCTAAGCCCACCTTGAGCCATATGCCTGTCCTTTCACTACTGGGGGCTGCTCACCTCCTCCCCATATTGTATTGCCCAGTGCAGCAGTCTGGGATCTGACCTTGTCTGTGAAGACCGAGGCAAAAAAAAGCATTGAGTACTTCAGCTTTTTCCACATCATCTGTCACTATGTTGCCTCCTCCATTTAGTAAGGGTCCCACACTTCCCTGACTTTCTTCTTGTTGCTATTCTGAAGACAATCTTTCTAGAAGCAAAGAAGAGAGCTCATACCACAAACTGCCTTCAGAATACATGGATCCTCATTTTTGGCACATTTATTTATTTATTTAGATGCATCTAAAAAGTGTCATCCACATCTGTGTGTATATGTAAAAATGGATTAATAGAACATACACAAATACATTACGGGAATTTCTGGTGTATCATTTTGGCAGATTTACAGCTTCTGGCCTGTAGCTATCCACAGGATTACACAGCAGTGAAAGCTGCAAATCTCTGAAGAGACCCCTAGTTATCCACTTGCTTTTACAACATGCTGTGTTAATCATTAAGAATTCCCAATTGTACTGACTGGCTTCCTGTGCTAAATTGCTTGTAACATACTTTAGCTGGAGAAAATAGGGTTTTGAGTAGCTTGGTCTACTTTATCCTACTGCCTTTAATTAAGTCTCATACTAGTTCACACAATTCATCCTAGAGTCCCTTAATGAAAACAAAAATTGATAAGGTGAATATGTGGAAGAAAAGTGCAGAAAAAATGAAGACATTTAATTCTTTAGTTTTCTCAAATGTCATGTATTTTAAATATTGTTGTAGCCATGATGGTCCCAGGATATTGGATCTGGTTCTGTTGGTGAGAGAGAGACAAGCTTTTGAGCTTACACAGAACTCTTCTTTAAGTTTGGGAAAGGTACTCAAAGAGTCACAACTACATACAAGCTGGAACAGATTGTTTAGCATAAGTAGTTAACACAGATTTCAAGTGTCAGAGGGGTAGCTGTGTTAGTCTGTCTCTGAAAAAACAACAAGGAATCCTTGTGGCACCTTAGAGACAAATGCCCAAATAAATGTGTTAGTCTCTAAGGTGCCACAAGGACTCCTCTTTGTTTTTACGTATTTCAAGGGATCATTCAAGGTGAAGTGGCTTGTTAACATCTTTCCAGTCTTAGGGGGGAAAGGGAAAAAAAAGATGGGGATGGGAGTTAAGTGGGTTATAGTTTGTTGTAATAAACTATAAATCTAGTGACTCTATTCAATCCATGATTTTTAGTATCTAGCAAAGTTATGAATTTAAGCTCCTAGGCTCATCTTTTGAAGGTATTTTGCAAGTTTCCTTTGAGGATGAGGACTGAGAGATCAACTATTGAGTGATTGCTTTATGGAAAGTGTTCAGGCAGAGGTGTTATGGTGTTCTTTTCTTTTATCATTTTTCAATGTGAGTTCATTTGAGAGCGTAATGATTGTCTGGTTTCACAGACTGTTTGTCTGTGGGGAGCTTGCTTCTGATGATGAGCTTGGAGAGGTTGGGGCATTGTTTGAAGGCCAGAAGAGGGGATCCAGGAAAGATTTCTTTCAGGATGGGGTCCCCATCAAATATGGGTTGTAATTGTTTGATGATACTCTGTATGGGTTCCAGTGTGGGGTGGTAGGTAGTAACTAGAGAGATGCAATTGGAGGGAGTTTTATTTTTGTATAAGCAGTTTCTCTTGAGGTATTTGGGTTGCCAATTCCATGATGCAATCTACTTCTCTGGTGCAGTGTCCTTGTTTGGTGAAGGTGGTTTTAAGTGTGTTAAGGTGTATATACTGCACTTTCTCCTTGGAGCATATTCTGTAGTATCTGAGTGGCTGGCTGTAGATAACAGATTTCTTGGTGTGTTTGGGGTGGTTACTGGATCTTGAAGGTAAGTTTGGTGATCCATGGGTTACTTGTATATAGTTGTCTGTCAGGCTCAATTTTTGAAGCTGATCCTGGTGTCCAAGAAGTTGATGCTATTGAGGGAGTGTTCTAGAAAGAGTTTCATTGATGGGGGGTGATTGTTGAAAAATGTGCAAACATTCAGAAGATAATGCTGTCATTCGTAGTAAAAAGGGATGGGCTCTTAAAAAAAAATCCATGCCTCAGTTTTCCCATTTATAAAATGAGGATAATAAAATTTACCTATTTCACAGAGTTGTTAGGCTAAATCCATTTAATGAACACTTCGAGATCTTTACATGAATGGCACTATATAAATGCAAACTAAACAAATAAGCAAAACTCAGATGCATCAGAAGTTCTTTTAAAGTATATACAGTAGTTTACCTGTCAAATGAGTGAGGAGGATATAGAAGGCTGATCATGATTAAATGACCTTTACATTTGCATCTGTAATTTTGTATGGTCAGTTATGAGTAGTTAGATGCCCAACTACCTGATTTGCAAGCAAAATTGATGTTAGGAGTCACAGCTCTACAATTTTGTGCACAGAAAATTGTAAGTACAATCTGGAGGCAGAGATGAGGCAGCCTATCGGGATGTTTGTTCCACTCAAAACACTTTTCCAATAACTAGTTTCCAAGACTAATTTTATTCCTTTGATGTATGGATCAGACATTGCTCCCAACAAATAATCTTCTCTGAACATTTCACTCCATTTAGAATTAGCAAATAGTTTGTAAGCTGTATCTGTATATAATGCAGGGGCGGCTCCAGGCACCAGGGCAGCAAGCGCGTGCCTGGGGTGGCAAGCCGCGGGGGGCGGCCTGCAGGTCACTGTGAGGACGGCAGTCAGGAGGCCTGCGGGAGGTCTGCCAGTCCCGCGGTTTTGGAGGCAATTCGGTGGCGGGTACGCCGAAGCCACAGGACTGGCAGATCACCCGCAGAAACACTGCTGAATCCGCGGGACCGCAGACCGCCTGCAGGCATGCCACCGAAGGCTGCCTGACTGCCGTACTTGGGGCGGCAAAAAACACAGAGCCGCCCCTGGTATAATGGTGAGATTGCAGATTTTGCTTGGCTTTCACATTTATGATTTTCTTGATAAATGGCAATAGTTGACTTTTAAGATGGTTCAGCATCAGCATTGCGTGTCTAAGCACTTACATCTCAATTGGGTAAAGAGAGGTTATTAAAATTAGCAATAGGACTTCAGTAGTTTGGAGACTAGTACTTGGTTGTTCATTGTGTAACTGATTTCAAATGGTGGTCTCATCCTGTCCTGATGTTTTAGTAGTGACAACAGCAGGTGAAATACACATAGCTTCCTATTATCCTTTGTTAGGATAATATACTCCATGAAATAGCTCAGATACTGCAGTGATGAGCACAGTATAAGAACTTACATAGAATAGAATAATTAAATGTATATATCACAAGGTGCTCTTGCATATACTATAATATTAAACAGAAAATATTTCTATGACAGCCTTAGAAAAATGTTATCCTGTATAACCTTACACCTAACAGAGCATGAGTAACAGGGCATGGTGTATAATTGCATTGTTGACCATTAATAGGGTTCCATCCATCTGTTTAATAGTTTCTATTCAAGAATACGGTCATATTTTATTACAGCCATTTAAAAACTCAAGGTTCCTTCCCAGGCTCATTCTGGTATGATAACATACAATTTTACATAAGTAAAAAAAAGTAGTGTGAGAAAAATAAAATTCTTTCCGTTCTTTTGGGTTAATTCTTTTGCTATTAAACAACAACTTATGACTGGTTTGCAACTTAATAGTCTTCAAAGTCTGGGGTGGGATCTTGGGGTGCACAGAGCGGTGGAAGAAGGAGGGTGATTTAAAAAAAACACCACCAACAAAAAACAACATGCTATCACACTTATCTCAGGGAAGCTCGTGAAGCATAGTCAGCTGTTGCAGGCTAAATATACGGGGATAACATGTCCATGGGACAGTTAGTTACTACCCCACCATCCCAGTAAAAATCGAGATCCAAGAGAACACTACTGAGGTAGCAGCAGGTGTAGTCCCTAAACTCCCATACCCGGTGCTCATAGGGAGGGACTTCCCAGGGTTTGGAAATTTACTCCCAGTAGGGGGATTGGAGAAAGATGGGGACCCTAAAATTGGTGAGGCATTCACAGCAGACTGTCAACCCCCAATCTTCTCTGAAATATCCCCAGATTTGTTCTCCACTCCCAGACAGGGTAGAAAGACAAAAAGGGAAAGAAGGGCAGCTAAGGCCTTGGGAACCCGAATACTGACCCAAAGCCAGAGGGTCACTCTTGTAGGTAGGCGGACCCACGCAGCTGAAAAGGAAGCCACGCAGGAGGGAGAAGCACCTGAGTCTGACGCCCACCCTAATGCTTCTGAACCAGTAGAGGCAACAGAAACTGGGCCCCTAGATATTGGGCAGATTAGCCCCGGGAGAGGAAATTTTGGACAGGATCAGGCAGAAGACCCAAGGTATGACAACATTAGGAAGGAGTTGACTGAAATAGATGGGGTCCCCGTGGAAGGGAAAACCCAGGAACCAGGACCCTACTTCATAATGAAGAAGGATCTCTTATACCGGTACAGGGGCAGAAGGTACAGTAGATCCTAGTATCTCAAAAACACCAGAACGCTGTATTAAGTCTTGCTCAAAGTCATCTTTTTGGGGGGCATTTGGGGGTGGAGAAGACCCTGGCACAAGTCCTATGACGGTTCTTCTGGCCTGGAGTACATGAAGAAGTGCGGAGGTACTGTGCCTCTTGCCCGGAGTGTCAGCTGCACTGTCCCCATCCCCACTTGAGGGTATCTTTAGAACCCCTTCCCATCATAGAGGTCCCCTTTGAGCGAATAGCCATGGATCTAGTGGGACCCCTGGAGAAGACGGCTCGGGGCCACCAACATATACTTGTTATTTTGGACTATGCTACTCGCTACCCAGAAGCCGTCCCCCTGCAGAACATGGCCTCTAAAGCTATAGCCAAAGAGCTGGTAGGGATTTTTGCCCAAATGGTGCTACTGAAGGAGATATTAACTGACCAAGGAACCCCATTTATGTCAAAGCTAATGAAGGACCTCTGTACGCTGCTCCATATACATACCCTGAGAACTTCGGTCTACCATCCGCAGATTGATGGGTTGGTAGAAAGGTTTAACTGAACCCTCAAGGCTATGATAAGGAAGGTGGTAAGTTGGGACGGGAAGGATTAGGACACCCTACCACCCTACCTTATGTTCGCTATCCAGGAGGTACCTCAGGCCTCAACTGGGTTTTCCCCCTTCGAGTTATTATACGGGCGTCACCCCCGTGGCATACTAGATATCACCCAAGAGATCTGGGAAGAGGAACCCAATGAGGGGAGAAATATAATAGAGCATGTAATGCAGATGCGAGACCGGATAGCCCGGGTTACCCCTATTGTATGGGAGCATTTGGAGAAGGCACAGGAGGCCCAGCAAACCTATCACAATCGCCAGGCAAAAGTGCGACAGTTCTAACCAGGGGATCGGGTTATGGAATTGGTATCCACGGCAGAAAGCAAGCTTCTGGCCCAATGGCAGGGGCCCTATGAGGTTGTTGAACACGTGGGGGGGAAGTAACCTACAAGGTGCGGCAGCCAGAACGCAGAAAACAAGAACAGATTTATCATGTTAACCTTCTGAAACCCTGGCATGCACAAGAGGCATGCACAATGGTCCAAAACACCTAACCCAGGAAAACAAGCCTTCCAAACAGGTGAGAGTGTCTCCTGATTTAGCACCAGACCAGAAGAATGAGGTGTCTGAGATGATCTTCCGGAACCAAGATGTGTTCTCGACAAAACCGTGTCGAACAACCGAGACATATCACCACATCATCACGAACCCTGTGGCCAGAGTAACAATGAGGCCCTATCGGGTGCCAGCGGCAAAAAGGGAGGAAATAAAAGCAGAAGTAAAAAAAATGCTGGAGTTGGGGATCATCGAAGAATCCCACAGTCAGTGGTCCAGCCCAGTCGTGCTGGTGCCCAAACCTGATGGCACCACAAGATTTTGCAATGACTTCCGGCGACTAAACAAAGTATCCCAGTTCGACATGTACCTCATACCTCGCATAGATAAGCTAGTGGACCGTCTGGGTAATGCCCGTATTTGACTACCCTAGACTTGACAAAGAGGTACTGGCAGATTCCCCTTGCAGAAGATGCAAAGGAAAAGACTGCGTTCTCTACACCACAGGGTCTTTTTCAATATACTGTCCTCCCTTTTGGACTACATGGAGCCCCAGCTACCTTCCAGCGCCTCATGGACAAGCTATTACACCCGCATAATGGTTATGCTGCTGCCTACTTGGATGATGCGGTCATTCATACCCCAGACTGGGAAACCTACCTGGAGAAGGTGGAGGCAGTCCTCGATACCTTCAGGCGAGCTGGCCTTACAGCAAACCCTGCCAAGTGCTCTGTAGGGTTAACGGAGGCCAAATATCTTGGCTACATTGTGAGAAAAGGTCTGGTAAAACCCCAAGTGAACAAGTTAGAGGCCATCCAAAATTGGCCCCAACCAAGTCGCAAGAAACAAGTCCGGGCGTTCCTAGGTGTGGGGGGTATTACCGACGATTTATCCCCCACTTTGCCACAAGGGCAAGCCTCCTGACAGACCTAGTGAAAGTCCGTGGACCTGATCTGGTGAGATGGTCTGACGCAGCAGAGGAAGCATTCACAGACCTACAGACTGCGCTCTGCACTAACCCTGTACTGATAGCCCCTGATTTCACCAAGGAGTTTATCCTGCAGATGGATGCATTGGAAGTAGGGTTGGGGGCCGTTCTATCACAGATGGTCGGGGAGGACGAACACCCAATTCTATACCTCAGTCGGAAACTCCTTCCAAGGGAACAAAAATATGCAGTGGTGGAGAGAGAATGCCTCGCTGTAAAATGGGCCATGGAAACATTGCGCTACTACCTGCTTGGGCGCAGATTTGTCCTCGTGACCGACCATGCCCCTCTTCAATGGATGCAGCGGAACAAGGAGAAGAACACAAGGGAGAACAGATGGTTCTTATCCCTCCAACCTTTCCAGTTCCGTGTGCAACACAGAGCAGGGAGCCGTCATGGCAATGCCGATGGCTTGTCACGTGTGCACTGTCTGTTCCAAGCTGCCCAACCGCTTGGCATTGAGCAGGGGGAAGGGATATGTGACAGACCCAGACCAGTGGGGTACAGGAGTCTGGTAGAGGGCAAATATACTGGTCACTGGATGAGTAGTTTTCTGTTCCCTGAGTGACCAGAGCAGGGGCTGCACTAGAGTAATCAGGAACTTGCTAGAACCAGTTAAGGCAGGCAGGCTAAATAGGACACCTGGAGCCAATTAAGAAGCTGCTAGAATCAATTATGACAGGCTAATCAGGCCCAGTATATTTGCCCTCTACCAGACTCCTGTACCCCACTGGTCTGGGTCTGTCACAATACCTTTTGGATCTATTTAAATAGCTTTCTAAATACAGAAATATCAAATCTCAACAAACTGTCAATTACCAATTCCATTAATGTCAATTTAATATGAGGAAGGCAAAGGTATATGAGAGGAATAGTCCTGCTTTCCTTGTACCCTAATTTCTGCTGCAGTAGCTGGAGGCATAACTCACACCTAAACAAAGGAGGGAGCTACATTCTCTAACTGCTCTCAGGCTATGTCTACACCACACAGCTTTTAGCGCCATGGCTGTGTTGTTAAAAGGTGCGCAGTGTAGCCGCTGTTTGTCAGCAGGAGAGAGCTCTTCTCCAGACAAAAACCTTCCACTCCCAACGAGCGGCGTGAGCATTGTCAGCAGGAGAGTGCTCCTGCTGACCAAGCGCTGTTCACACCAGCATTTGTCGTGGACAAAACTTTTGTCTTTCGGGGGAGGCGGTGTTTTTTAAACACTTCTGAAGGACAAACGTTTTGTCTTTCACTTGCCAGTGTAGACAAAGCCTAAGTGGTAGCGATGCCATCGTTCTTTGTAGGAGAAGTGCAAAACTCTACACTCAGGTTTTGGCAGCAACTGAGAGATATTAGAGGTGTAGTTAAGGTGACACTCAGGAAAACTTATAGACTTTGTCTATGCTTGGATTTGGGTGGGGGAGTGATTCCTAGCTTGAGTAGATATACTTGTGCTAGCTGTCACTGAGTTAGCACTCTAAAAAGAGTAGTCTATCTATGGTAGCATGGGCTATCTGCCCAAAGTAGAGCCTGCCTGGACCCCATAGGCAGATACTCAGACAGCTAGCACATGCTGCCACTCACTGCTGCCCATGCCCACAGCTACATTACTATTTTTAGTGTACTAACTTGGTGAGAACTAGCACGGGAACGTCTAGTAGAGCTTGGAATTACACCCCAAGCTGCACATAGAGAAGTAGCCATAGTGTGTACTTTTTAAAACCACACATACAATAGCATGTCTAACTTGTGTACAGATTTACAGTGATTACATATACAAATCAGGTATCCGCATGGGCAAATGGCTACATAGATCCATAACTGGTCATTTATGTATGGACATAGTCATAACTACAATTGTATACTGATAAGTACATAGGATAAGGACTGAAAATCAGGCTTACTGTGTACCTCTGCTGGCTCAAAGTAAACACTTGGGCATAGAGAGTCTCAGCTCTGGTAAGTTTTCTCCTGGCACAGCAAAAGGATAGGGGTCTTTCAGTGAAACTGTTATGGCTGAGGACAGACCTGTGCTGGCCCTAGACCCTTTCTCTTGGCATTGTTCCAGCTGAGGAGGGTCAGAGTACAATGTGCTCTTGCCACAATACCCGGCATATGTTCTATAGTCCATACTAGATCCAGGTGGGGATGATGGCACAGGAGTTGGGTATGTCAATGCTGTGCCAGCTGAGAACTCACCTAGGCTAACAGAATTCTTATCTGGCCAGGTCCAGCTTCTTTCCATTTCCTGTGAGCTATCAGACTGCTGCAAAGGTGCCAGAATGCAGTAAAGACCTGTACTCTGATAGCAGCAACTGGGACTGGATGCTGGGAATGGATTTGGGTGTAACTGATCTATGATTTTATTTTTTTGAAGTTTCAGAGTTGGCTTTTGAGAATATTCCTGTTTCCCATTTGGTGGTTCTTTTTTTATAGAAAAGATAAGAAAATCCCCAAGTTATAATAATATTCATTTTATGTATGACACTCCAAGCTTTGCAGATGTTCTAAGAGCATGTTAAACTATAACATCTTGGCTGCTCTCTGGTACTTCATATACATTCATTGGAAGAATCATTTAGAAAATATTTATTTGCTTTTTCTTTCTTTAGGATAAACTATTTTGTAATTTACACTTGATAAACTGCAGCTAGTTATACTCAGGCTTGAGCTCTGTTTTTCCATAGTGCAACATTCTACTTTTAAAAGTGACAGCTGAAAGGGGAGATCGATCAAATGCATTAGTGTGCATTTCTATCCTACCTACAAAAAATAACAAATGTTCAAAAAACCATCAGCAAGTGATGACGTCAAATTTTTGTATTGCAGGAGGCTGACAAATACCAACACAAACAACAGTAAAGAAAAACCTCTATTTGTTGTGTAAAGTAAGTTTGAATATATAAAACAGGATTACATATTCAGTGTCATATGAAAGTGAGGTCTGTGCACTCAATTCTACTGTCTGATCAAGAGAGGAAATCAGAGAAATAATTGTTTGATGTTTCAGGGGCAGATTAGTTGAAAAATTTGCCTTTGTTGTCGCTATTGGCAGATAAGCAATTTTTCTTTTGGGGGCACCTGTCCTGTAGGCAAAGCACTTTATGGGGGACCACTGGAGATAATATTCTGCTAAGACAATATCCCCTTGCTGTTCCCCTGACATGTGGGTGTCTGTATTCCTCTCCATCCCTTCTAACACTCTAACCCCTATTGTCTACGCCACATCTAATTCCTTTATTTGAATAGCTGATTATAAGTTAGTGGAACTCACATGTTGTCACTGTATTATAAATCTTCAGGAAAAATTTTGGCTGCATTCAAGGGGAGAATATTTTAGAAGAAAGATTTTAAAATAGAGCTGTGTGGTTTCTGAAATAAGAAACATAGCAATCTGTAAAGTCATTTGATTATAAAAATTATCTGCTTCTTGCTATTGCCCAATCTGCTAATTAGAGTATCAAAAATAGAATTAAGTGAATCTATGCTATCCAAATATATTTGCCATTTCCCAAACTATAGTTTGGGGGTTTTTTTTGCAGAGTTTTCTACCATAATAATAAGGGGAAAAATGAAAGAAGTCATTATTGATGCCCAGGAAATTTGGATTTCTTGATGCTAATAGCTAGCATAGTAGATCTTAGAAGTTGAATTGCTTAGTGGTTATTCTTAGATAGTTTTCCTTGTAGTCTAGAGTATAGTGAAGGCTCTCAGTGGTGGGGTATCCAGCCCACATAAAGGCCGAGCAGGCTAAAAAGGGTCAATTAACCTGAAAAGCTGCACTTGGAAGAGCCAGAGACTGATAAAGCCTAACGGCTGATGAAGCCCAGCTGGGGGATGGGGTGGGGGAGAGAGAATGGGTAGGCTCATATAGAGAGAAAGTTGGTAGTAAGACATGGCTGTAGGAGGGAGTGTTGGCTAAAAATAAGGAGGATGTTTAGGTGGGGAGTAAGCCATGGTATCCTGCTTTTGACTATGGATTCTGGCAAAAACTGAAACGGGAGGTGAAGTAGCTTCAGGAAACAGAGGAAGCTTGAATGGTAGCTTAGAGGTGGGCTAGACAATAGGGAAGAAAAATAGGAAAGAGCCCAGAGAAACAGTAACAAGATTGGAGCTTGAGCAGACTGTGGTTGCAGAACATAGGGTCTCTGGGCTAGAACCCAGAGTAGTGGGTGGACCTGGATTCCCCTATCTGCTTCTGGGAATGTGGCACAGAGTGGATAGTGAATCAGAAGACTGCCTGAGACAGTTAGTCCAGTGGCATTTTGTTACCCTGGAAGGGGAGGACTGTTGTAACCTGGGCTGAGTCACAAAGAGGCAGCGACCTGAGCCCAGAGAGAGAGAGAGAGTGGAGTGAGCAATTGAAGGAGGGGGTATCAAACTAGTCAAGAGCTAATCCTCAGATGAGCCACCAGGAGGTTCCTCAGGGGTGACTAGCAAACCCTGTTACTCTCCTCTTGTGCCATAAAAGTTGATTGACATGACTGCTGAAGCGGTTTCATGATGGGGAGAGATCAGTGTCCTCACTACATCTAAGTAATCTATGATTATTAGGGTAGAAAGAACCACTTCAATTTAAATAAGAATTATCTTAGACCTTGGCCCCAAAACAATTGTGTGTGAGGTTCATGTAATTTTATTTATTGATTTATTTTCATATACCTCAGCTCTACTTCATTTAGTCTAGGTCAGGGAGTGGAAATACTACCACAGTCTTTGATCTCTGCTCTGCCTCAAACCTGGCTGGGATTAATCCAAGGTATTGGCAGTGACCAGGTGACACTGGAGCTGGCTGTTTACTAAGTTAGAAGACTAATATTTCAGTGGCTTGCTCAGAAATGGGACATTAGATTTGGTACTGGTTTGTGAGGTTTAATCAAGGACCAACTGAGTTATTGTGTACTTTGTGGTAGATGGCAGACTTAATCCACAAAGGAAGTGTGGATAATATCTTAGTGAAGGGCATCTAGAGCCCTAACTATCATTTACCAGCCAGGAGGAACATTGATCTGAGGAGTTTTATGCTTCCTGTTAGGATTTCCTGTTGTATGAAAGGCCAACATGAAGGAAGGCAATGTGTCATTCAGCAAGAGATTCCTGGTGTCATAAGAAGCTCTCTTGATGACTTCTCTGTGAAGGTGCAGGTCTTCTCTGTGTAGTAGACTCATAATCCACGGTGGTGAGACAATCTTGGGTCAGGTTGGAAGCAATCTAGGTTGACAAAATGATTAATAGTCCAGAATAGTTTATAAGGAGATCATTTTGTGGCCTTGGTGGTAGAGGTATGTAAGAGGGACTTGCGGGGTGGGGGTGAAGAGGATAGAAGAGTAGGTTAGCAAGTACTCCTTGGGCCAAATTTTTCTATGTTATCCATCAGCTCAGAAAAGCAAGAATTGTTCATTTTTCTTTCTCCTGTTATTTCTGATATACACCTAAGAACTAAGGTGTTCTGTAAAGGCACTGGAGGAAAGGATGATTCAGAGCCAGAGTAGCGGTGGCAGTAGGCAGTGAGTGATCATAGCTCACGTTCTCTTATTCCTTGCTTTTTTCCTGTAAGTGTGTTTTGGAATTTACCTGGATCAATCAGCATATGGGGTGGACCTTGATAGCAATCTCTCTCTTCTCTAGAAAGTTCTGATCTCTGCCTGTAGTCCCCACTGGGCAGTTATTCAGCACTGTCTCAAACACACAAGTGCCATACTCTAAATATCACCAATACCTATCAGAAGGCAGTGAAACTGTTAGTCAGTAGTGTGACTAAAAAAACCCACACAAGCTGTGCAATATATATGGGATTGTGAACAAAATGTAAAAAGCAAGATATAATGAGAATTGTCTCCAGAAATCAAAATGATTAGAAAGTGTAGGAAGGCAGCACAAGCTTTGAGTGATTAGTTATCTGCCAAGTAAAAAATAGTAAAAATTAAGATCTGAAGCTAGTATAGCACATGCTGGTATAAACATGCCTGTACATTGGTGACACTATGAAACAAGGCCTAAAATTAAGCAGTTTTTGAAAAATACAATTATTCTACCAGTAAATTGTTATGGTCCCTTGTATCTACAAAATTAATTCACCAATCAGCAAAAAGGAATATGGTATGTCAGAATCAGTTTGCAGTTCAGATTGTAGATTAATAACAACTGAATTTATATTGGCACTTAACTAAGTTTTTAGCCATGAACTTTCCGAATTCTGTGCTGGAAATTACAACATGTTGCCCCCAAAAACAGGTTTTGAAGAGCTCCTAGAATAACCTACCTATTGCCCCCTTAATCTGTCCTTCCGAAGGTATGGGTCTGCATAGTAGCTAAGGAAACCCTTGGAGAACACAGATAAAGCCTTCCAATAAGTGATTGACACAGGCAGTGTTTTTCAAAACAAAGTATCTTTTTATTAATCTAACTAATAATCCCTAATACAGTAATCTAAAAATAAAAATCAAACACAAATCCCTTATTGCAAGTTAAAGAGCATTTAAACTGCAATATCATATAGTTTAAATCAAGGGTAGTCAATTATTTTTTGTCACGGTCCAAATTTCTTAGTCAAGGTATAGTCAAAGTCCAGACTTCAGAGAAAATAATAATAATAAATAAAAATATTTTGGGGTCTGTTCAGAAGCGTCTGGTGGTCCAGATTTGGCTTACAGTCCACCTATTGACAACTTCAGGTTTAAATGATCCTAAGTGGTTGCGCTCTGTTACAGATGGCCAATCTGCAACAGATTGCCGACAACAGTTCTTAAATTGTACTTTGTTTTACATATGTAAATTACAATTAACATACACACATGCATCTCAAGCATACACATACTAACACAAATTCTACACTATACTATCCTAAACTATAACTAAAACTGGCAGGTTACTCCGTTCTGTTGTCTGCTGCTGCTGCCACTGTCTGCTCTGGTCAGTCAGATTCACTCCAATCTTCTAGCAACTCCTCACATCTCTTCTGACTTCTGTCCTCCAGGAGCATCTCATCTTCTCTTCTCTTGACTGCTGCTCCTAACTAACTAACTCCCTGCTAACACACTCCTTTTATACTGTCCCATTGCTATCAGATCTATACTGCATATTCTCTCTGTCTTATCAAATCTTTTCTGCACATGCTCACTGCCACATATTCTCATCAGCTTGGATCAAGGGTGGCCAACCTGAGCCTAAGAAGGAGCCAGAATTTACCAAAGTACATTGCCAAAGAGCCACAGTAATACATCAGCAGCCCCCATCAGCTTCCCCCACCCTGCTCCCAGAGCCTCCCACCCACCGGCAGCCCCGCCAATCAGTGCCTCCCCCTCCCTCCCTGCACCTCCAGATCAGCTGTTTTGTGGCGTGCAGGAGGCTCGGGGGGGAGAAGTGAGTGCACGGCAGGCTCAGGGGAGGGGACGGGAAGGGGTGGAGTGGGGGCAGGGCCTGTGGCAGAGCCAGGGGTTGAGCAGTGAGCATTCCCTAGCACATTGGAAAGTTGGCACCTGTAGCTCCAACCCCAGAGTTGGTGCCTATACAAGGAGCCGCATATTAATTTCTGAAGAGCCGCATGCAGCTCCGGAGCCACAGGTTGGCCACCCCTGGCTTGGATGCATGCCAACGTTATCTCATTGTTGGATGCCTGACAAATACTCAGCACATGCTCACTGCTATTGTTTAACTTGGCTGAAGTAGCCTTTGAGTGACCTCAGCCTACTCTCAGTTGTGAAGTACCATGTGACCCAGTGTCCAGTGGTACATGACCTAGGGTTTCCAATAGTGGAGAGACTTCTGCTTATTTAAATGGAAGCCAGGGACACAAAATGGAATTTGAGGAATTTCTCTGGTATTGAACAAAATATTTAATAAATATGACTACTGTTTTTCCTGGCACCACATTGTTGTACATATTAGTTATATAAGTACTGTGCAATATTTATCAATCATAAAAGACAGGCAATAATTTGAGGATCATCTTTGTATTGTTTGGGATAAAATAATTCCAAACCCAAATGAAATTCCAAGGTCAAATTGCTACTATGGAAAATTAAGGGCATGGTTTTGAAGTATTCTCTAGTCTGCCAATCTTAATAAAATATTCCCAAATAAAAAAAGTTAGACTAGGATTAAGATTGAGTACTCATCAGTAATTTAAGAATAAAACGATTACTGAGATGTTGTAATTATCCCCCAAACAACCATTACAAACCCAGGAAACTCAAAGTTAATGTCAAACTTAAATGAAATCCAATCATGTTAAGGGATAGGAGTTCACAATTAGGTCACCAAGACAACCTTAACTCTGGGGTATAGTGAAACATGAGACAGAGAATCAAATGTGCCTTTAAAAAGCTGCTTAATCTAATTTACAAACACTATAGGTGATAGGCTCCATATCACATTATCAAACCTTAAAGCAATTGATTCTCTTTAAAGATATTTTGGCTAATTCCTTGTTAAGACTGAAGATATTTCAACTCAACTTTGAGGTGAATATATAGCCTGGAATTAGTAAATACTCTTCTTTGTTTCTGAGCAAATCCTGTTAAAATGTTTTAGGTGTTTTCTGGATTTTAGAATTCTACAATAAATAGGTGGAAGCTAGATTGAAACTGGTTCTTTCATTGCAAAAGTTCTCAGTAGAAAAGCTTTTGGATCTTCTCTGAACCAAACCCTCAGTTTGAACTTTGGTTTTACCCATCCACATTCTAAGGTTGCTGAAGAGATGTAGTAATGAGCTATAAAATACCTAATTCAGAAAAGACAGAAGGAAGGGGGGATCCATATGTTCTCCATGGGTATTGATTAAAGCCAGAATTCTTGAGTGTGTGTTGCTTATGTTATCTGAAAAGTTTTCATTGATTTCTTAGAGCATTCATGCTGATCTCTGACAACAAAGCAGTACACACGAGAGAAGTATGGCTTTGATTCCCTAAATACTAGGAGCCCAGCAGTTTAAAAAAAAAGAAAAAAAAAAGATAAATCAGTGAAATCAGCAGTGCAGTTAAAAAGTATGCAGTAATTTGCAAAGCATTGAATGAGGTTACTGAGTCTTCTCTTGCCTCATAAAAAAACTTTATGAGATTCCTTTAAGGCCAATGCAAAGTTTTATGCTAACCTTACATACTCAGATTTTTTATAAAATATCTTGCCTATCAGTCTTACGAGAAATTTTATTTGGAAAAAAAAAAGTAAATGTTTCCCTCACCTGAGGGAGATCATTGAGGAGAACTGAATCAATGTAAAAAGTAATGCAATTCTCCCATCAGCATGTGGTTTGATTTCCACTTGCAAATACAAGTAATGGAGGAGACCAAGAGACAACAGTCGGTGCATGATGCTAGAAATACGAGCACAGTGATTGTGCTGTTTACAACCGTTGCATGAAAACTCCTTTTATCCAACTCCATCTTTTAGTCCCTGTAATATGGTTTCTTTCCAGTGAAACTGTTCTCACCAAGGTCTCTAATTATATGTTCATGGGCAAATCTCAGGATTTCTACTTCATGTTCATTTTCCTTGACTTCTCTGCAGCTTTTAGACGTCGTTGATCATACTTTCCTCTTATCCATCATGGGCTTCTGACACAGTGTGCTTTCCTGGCTGTCTTTCTTCCTCTCTAGGTGCTCCTTCACTGTTTCTTTTGGTCATCCTCTTTTACTAACTGACTGGTAATTGCACGTTTGAGGAGTAATAGAGAATAGCTTATATATCTGATTTAAGAAATACTACCACCACAATGTGTTAACATCTACAGTACTTACCATGACGATATGTCAGCACTTTGACTATTCTGTGCATATGTTCTATCCCTTCCACCCCCTTCTGTCTCTCTAGATTGTGAGCACCTCATGGTGGGGGCCATGCCTGTTCTTTTTATTTGAAAAGTGCCTAATACATTCTGTGACATAAATAAATAATCATCTCAGGAAGCTGGCTCACATGGGGTGTTCACTGATCTTTGGCATGAGTGTTTCCTGCAAAAGGAAGGCAGCATAAACTTAGAACAGGCAGGAGTCCTGACCTACCAGATATTCTAGTATCTTTAAAACTTCCCTGATCACTGGCAGAATGCCTCTTATCTGGCCTCATAAGAAATCCTGTAAGTTTCCTACAGTTAACGTTGAATCACTTGTATGTATCATCATGAGCACATAAGAGTTTGTGGGCATGTTCATCAACCTTTTCAGATTTACCTGTATGGGAAGATACTATATAAATGATTGTTCGGTCTCTCTCAAACTTTTCTATCTTATGCATTTTTTGTGCAGTAATGGGTAGAACTCAATGTAGAAAATGTGGAAAAATAAAATGCTGCTTTAAATAGTGAAGTATGCCTGAAACTTAGAGGTATGCAAAAATTAGCCCTGATCCTGAAACTGAGTCTGCTAGAACAGACCACTGCTCTGGAACTCTGTCATGCTAGCAGATGCAATTGCAGAATTAGGGATTTGTCTGAAAATATCAGGACAGACTTTTTCGTGAGATTTATACTGTTTCTGGTTCTGTTGAAAATAGCACAAGAATAGCTGTTTTCACAATGTCTTTACAGTTCTGCTTCTGATTCTGAAACTGGGAAGGGCTGAGCAGGGTGAAATTGAAAAGTAGTGTAAAAAATGTTAACTGGACTTTTTTTAAAAAATTAATGTTTAACCTGAGTTTGGGAAAAATTTGGGGTGAAAGATGGGGCTTTGTCTAATCCAGTTCACCAGGTCCGTAGTTGTGTGTTTTACAGGAATTTTCTCTTTAACTTTGTAAAACATCTAATAAAATACATGTTTTAATTCCTCGTCGGAATCTAGCCCTCTGTAATTGAACTATAGGAAATGAAGAGCTCATTACAAGAACAGGATGAATGAGCTGGAATTAAAATCATATTTAATTACATGTGCAAATGCATCGACTAGTTTAGGGTTCAAAATAAAACAGCTAATTATGTTGAAAATGCAATTGCACTGTACCCAGGCTTGCTTGATTGTTTTGCGCTCCTATTAAGTTTTCAATATTGTCTGTTATACACTACTGGTTAAGAATGTCAAACAAAGCAAGTGCAATTATGCACCCATTTAGAAGCACAACACGGGCACTCTGTGAAAAACGTCGCAGGTGTCCATCACAAACCCTTGTCAGCACATGAATGCAGCTTCTGTCAATGCTCAGATCGTAACACATGACTACTTATGTTTAATGCATACTTGTAACAGGGGCTGGCCAGTAGATCTGTGCCAGGCCCCTGTTAGCCCAGCTCCAAGTAAGGAGTATTAATTGGAGCTGGCTGGGTGTGGCTCGCCTATGGGGTTAAGGAGAAACACCTGCTGGCCTAATCAGCAAGGAGACTATATAGAGCTGGCAGGAAGGAAGCAGGAGGAAAAGGAAAGGGAGGAGCCTGTGGCTGTAGTTCCCAGCTAGCTGGCTGTATTGAATGAACTGTATATAGACGGTAGTGGGAACAAACACTGCAAATAAAAGGGCACAGGTGCTTGCACAGAAGCAGTCTCTGGCTGTTTTTTGAGAGAAGCGGGGAAGTGCACCGTTACAATACTTTATATTCCTTTTTAGGTTTGGAAGGATAATGTTTCAAGTGATGTTGTTAATTGTTGAAAACCCAATGAAAAACAAATTTTCTGTTATGTCCCTATTTACTGGGGGCTGTTTAAATCAAGACATGGAGAGGTATACACTTTATTGATCATAGGGAGCCACACATCATTAACAAAAGTCCTATATTTCAGGGTAAAATCTAAAGATTAACTGCAACAGTCCCTTCGTTGGTTAGGAACCTGGCAGGGATATCCTTGGGACATTTCAAATTTTTTATTAGTAATAGAAATTTGTCCCTTAAGTTTTAATTTCCAGCTAGTGTATACTCTTCTGAGAGAAAAAAAAGTATTTGAAAATAAATCCTTGGCATCAATATCAATATCTATTGAAACAGCTGAACCCTAAACACTATGATTTTTTTATATCGTGTTGTCTTTCTGTAGTGTACTGTGTCAGCAGGGCTCCCTGCCCATCATCACTGTTCATTAATAGCCAGAAGCGAAAAAAATATTTCTCCATTGCACCCTATACACACTTGCATACAAGGAGAGGATTTCCAAAGCATGTTGATTTTGAAAATAGGGGACCCTTTGTTTACGGATCTAACCTAGTTTAGCCTTATTTAATAAATGCATTATTACACCAGGCTCTGGTTTAAACATTGATTTCTTCATGGTTCAAAAAACACGCTCCGCTCTCCTGTGACATTTGGACAAAGTCAGTGTAGTTAAAATTTATAGAGTCAGACTGCAAAACTGTAATTGGTCAAACATTCTCAAGTGCAACGGTATAGGGAACGCATGTCTATTTCAAAGCATACTGGGAATCAAACTGTAAATGTAAATTCTTCCCCATTCCCTTAAATATGAAACTGCAAAAGTAACCATAATTGCTATTATGAGATAAATGTCATATAAGTTAAGGAAATGTTATAGCTTTTAGTGCCAAAATGTTCCATAACATCGTCTCTATGGACTTACTCAGCCCTAAATAGGTCAATAACCTTTAATGGGGAAGAAGAAATGTCAAAACTATAAAGTAGCCTTGTATCAATTTCAGTCCCTTCTGAATAATCAATTTGATCTATAGATTTGGCCATTGAAAATAAATTGGAGTCTAAGCCACTGAGATTGTTTAGAGTTAGATAAAAATGACTTATTGTTAACACCTGCTGCTAACTTTTTTATAACATTGTGTAGCTAATGTGTTCTCCTCAGAGTAAGTCAGTTGACTGGCATTTAATAAACACCTGCAATTTTCAAAGCAAACCACAACAGTCAACTCTGTTAAGATTTGTTGGCACTATAACATTGTCTCCATGGATATTTCATTACATTCCATTTAAAAAAACCCCGCAGAACTATAGTGGAATTGGAAGGCACTGATAACTTTTATCCTCTCAGTATGTACTTATCACCTGGCCCCAGATAAAGCATTGCATCAGTAATAGTGCATAGGAGGTTTAGCCCTCTCTTTCCCAGGTAATGTAACAATGTAGAACAAAGGCTTTGGAATGAGCAAGGAATAGTAACAAGTGCATAATCAATTATTCTATCTGGTCACTTGTAATTTTTCCAGGCTAAATTTATAACAGAGATATCCCATCTCCTAGAACTGGAAGGGACCTTGAAAGGTCATCGAGTCCAGCCCCCTGCCTTCACTAGTAGGATCAAGTACTCATTTTGCCCTAGATCCCCAAGTGGCCCCCTCAAGGATTGGGCTCACAACCCTAGCTTTAGCAGGCCAATGCTCAAACCACTGAGCTATCCCTCAGTGATATTCTTGTTTCAAAATGACAGATCTCATCTCCTTTCAATCAGGCAGGGTTTGACTTTGTAATAACAGAAAAACCCAGCAGTATTTTGTTTTGTTAGTATGTTTGTGGGTATTCTGTTTGGATGTAAACCAATACACCCTTTCACCCTGTGAAATTCTATGTATTCCAATTACTTTTTAAGCACACCCTTTGTAATAGAGACTGTTTTCTCACAAACTGCTAGTGTCAATGAACAGGAAATATGTCAACCAGACGCAATAAAACAGTTTTGTTTCATTGCGTCTTAATCCATATTAGCCAGGAAATACTGAGAAATAGAAAGTTAGCAAAAGTATTTGTGGAAAAAATGCTTTTGTGACGTAAGAGTTCCTGTCTCTGAAACTGAAATCCTTTACAGGACACAAGGTGAAAAACGGTCTTGTATGAAAGGATAGGGGCTCACAATAGTTCAACTGATATCCTAGTCATTAAATCACTCACCATTTTTGTATTAAAAATGCATATTGGAAAACCTAAGCAGACTGTTTAACTACTGAATGTATGCACTGTCAAGTGAGAACTGTTTACTTTGAATTTATAAGAACTTATGGGTTTAAGGATGGCAGCAATACAGTACCGGACTTAGACAATCCCAGAATAGTAAATTGGTTACATGTGTAATTAAAGTTATAAATAAAACATCATACCAAAAAAACGAGGTAGAAATTAAAATCACATTTAAAGTGTAAAAATTGACAGCTTTACTTCAGCACCAAGTCTTAGTTTTATCACTGAATTTAATGCAGTGTGTTCTGCCTAAAGTAGATAGTCAGACAAGCTAACAAACCTATTTTCCTGTACTCTGATTCTGAAAGCATTTTAAAGATTTTTTTAAATACTATTTTAACTTTTAGGATATATGACATTGCAGTTGCACTGTACAAAGCACTGCAGGGAGTACATACTGTACAATGAACTACAGTAGACAGGAAGAGTTAATCCAGCTGCGTTGTGATAGATTCTATCACAGAGTATATCAGGAATATAACTGGAACTATTCCTTAAGAAGGCTGGATTCCAATACATACTTGGACAGAGTGAAAATACACAATGCATTAGTCCGCAGGAGAGGAGTGTGGATTCTAATGAGTGCTAATGTGTTGCACACTAACTGTGGACCCTGCTGGCATGCACTATAAGTTCTCTAGTGCTCATTAATGTAGTATTGTTTGAAACAGTTAACATGAACTAGGAAATGTATAGTGCACGCTAGCAGGGTCCACATGGGCCAATTAGTTTGCATAAGAATTTACACCCCAGCAGTGCGAACTAATGCACTGTAAAGACAAACCCTGAGTAGCATCTCTTAAAATATGTCTAAATGAGTCAATGGGCCAAATATCGCCCTGAATAAGTAACAATAATATCTAGGTCTCATCTAGCCCTTTTCATCAGGTCTCAAAGTGCTTTACAAAGGAGGTCAGTATCATTATCCACGTTTTACAGATGGGAAACTGAGGCAGAGAGTGATTAAGTGATTTGCCTAAGGTCACCCAACAGGCCATTACAT
Organism: Trachemys scripta elegans; assembly: GCF_013100865.1. Lineage (NCBI taxonomy): Eukaryota > Metazoa > Chordata > Testudines > Emydidae > Trachemys > Trachemys scripta. The sequence goes on along the minus strand of NC_048302.1, from coordinate 41,236,017 downwards.
CCATTCAATCTCCTAGGGGCAACATGTGGGCCATTAGTCAATGTGAAGACAAGTGCTGTTCCTAATTTCTGGAGCAGCACATTAAAACACAGGTTTATAATTATGACTTACTCCAATAGTATATAGACAGCTCCTCTAAGACACCCCAAAGTTAAAGGGAAAATCAAGGACTGGCTTTTGTTCTACTAACAAGCTATTTTGATAGAGATTAGTAAAGTGTAATAATTACTTCCAAATCTCACCACTGTACAAAATGAATGAAAGTACAAAGGCTGTCTCTGCCCATTTAGACCCATCTTTTCTACACCATTAAAGTTAACAAGCAGCAGTATGCAAACCTTCAGGCTCTTCACTGTAAATCACAACAGCTGACTCTGAGCTTTATCCATTCCCAAGAAATATGTCTGTCATCTCAGCATTTATGCACATAAAAACATGTGGTTATAGTGATAGTTGCCACATTTTCAGTACCATCAAGAACACTGCTTTACTGCAGTACAGAACACTCAGGAGGATCTGATAAAGGCAACCACTTAACTATAGTAATATCACTCTAACAGAAAACTGTTGGTAATGCAAAATACATTCACCCTGGCATAAATGGACACAGCTCCCATTGATTCCTCCTTTCTATATCTCTGATTCTTCCAGGAAGAAATTAGAGGCCTGTCTACTCTGACTTTATGTAGACACTCAGTTTAATTTTGGTGATTGCAGGAGAGATAGTGTTTTTCAGATTGATGGGCTGATGTACTTTGGGGGAAGGGAACAGAAAGCATTGTTTTGCTTTTTTTTTATTCAGAATATTTCTGGTGCCAGGATTTTTCTGGCAAGGTCAAATATTAAATGTCACAAAAATGTTCTGTGATCAATGGATTTCAGTTTTTTTGATATACTGTGTGTGACGTTGCACTCTGTATGATTTTATGAAAATATGCTAATGTAACTGGAATATGCTTCATGCAAAAGATCTCTTGTAAGGTATCATTACAAAGCTTATAATCTACTGAGTGTGATCATCCTATTGTATAAATGTTCCACTCTTGTATCTGAAACTAGAAATATGAAATATAACTCTGAGGACCTATTGTAATTATGCAGAGTGTGGGCCATTAATGGTGGTTTGGGATCTTGATGGCTCCCATTAACCAGGACAACTGTCTGCAGATGACTCTGTTTTACCTATAAGTCTTCCTTTATACATGTGTGCTGGCAAGTGGGTAATGAAGTCTTACAGTGACATGTGATCATGTCACCTGAACTGTAATCCATCTTTAACCTGGTGTCCTTCCATTGAGAAGGAGGGGGTGGGAACCCAGAGAGGGACAAAGGATTCCCGTCTTATGCAAAAGACATATAAATGGGTGGAACAGAACAAAGCGTGGCAGCCATCATGAGGAATCCCCTAGCTACCACCTGAGCTGGACCAAGGAAAAGGCTGGACCAGAGGAAAGGGCTGGACCAGGGGAAAGGATTGTGCCCAGACTAGGAAGGTGTCCAGTCTGTGAAAGAAACTTATTGAAACATCTCTCAGGGTGAGATTTTATCTGTACTCAATTGTATTACTGTACTAGGCTTAGATTTGCGTGTTTTTATTTTATTTTGCTTGGTAATTCACTTTGTTCTGTCTGTTACTACTTGGAACCACTTAAATCCTACTTTATTTTATTTAATAAAATTTATTTAATAAATGTATTTAATAAAATCACTTTTTACTTATTAATTAACCCAGAATATGTATTAATACCTGGGGGGGGGGGCAAGCAGCTGTGCATATCTCTCTATCAGTGTTATATAGGGCGAACAATTTATGAGTTTACCTTGTATAAGCTTTATACAGGGTAAAACGGATTTATTTGGGTTTTAGACCCCATTGGGAATTGGGCATCTGAGTGTTAAAGACAAGAACATTTCTGTGAGCTGCTTTCAGTTAAATCTGCAGCTGTGGGGCAAGTAATTCAGACCCTGGGTCTGTATTGGACCAGACGGGCGTGTCTGTCTCAGCAAGACAGGGTGCTGAGGTCCTGAGCTGGCAGGGAAAGCAGGGGCAGAAGCAGTCTTGGCACATCAGTTGGCAGTTCTCAGGGGGTTTCTGTGATCTAACCCATCACACTGTGTTTGTAAAGAAATCAGTGGCCATAAAAGATTCAGAAGAAAGAGAAGCCTATGGCATATTTGGAGACTGGAGAGAAGATAGGAGTTCCTACCAATATTAAAGTCAGTAGTCAAAAGTCTGCAGCACTTCAATGGGAGTTGTATCCTCTAATGCAATACTGAATTTGACCTGTGCCCTTTAATCTACTCCCTCTTTTCCTGCTCTCAGAGAAACCATACTCTTTTCTGTATGCTGGGTTTGTATATGGCAACAGCTTTATTTGCATATAAAAAGTAACAAAGCCATTTGTAAACCAACAAGCAATCCTGTGCTATGGTGAGGAAAGCGATATAATGGCATAGATGTAGATTTAACATGGAAGGAGTAGAACTCTGCTCCCAGCTGTCAAAACCATTTTTCTCCACTTTCTCAAAGGAAGGAGTTTCATTTTGTGTGCTCTTAGGCAGTCAGAGAAAAATCTTTCAAAGGCATCAGCCTGGAGCAACTCTATTTTCCGTCTGCTGAAATGGGAGAGAAGAGGGCCAGATGTCTCCACCTTCTATGTGGACTTCTATGTCCCCTGGTCATATAAGGACAGTACTGTCACCCCGCTGTTCCCGGGTTAAAAGAAATTAGGAACCTGTGCTAGAAAGAGCTGCCTCAAAATCAGTCCAGGGTAGAGTAAGTGATGCTGGTAAGCAAGTGAATGTAGCTTGAAGAGCTAGCAGACCTTAGTCTCATCATCAGTGAGGTGTATCTGGTTTCCAATTGTCCACACAGTTAAAAGCTTAGAGTTGACCAGCTATTGCAAAAACAGGGTTTTCACACCTTCATTTAAGGCTGGCCGGCTATTCAATTCTATCATGTTCAAAAATAGAGTAATGGGTTTGAACATTTACAAAAACAGGTTTTTGATTTCATTAATGTTTCTCTAATAACTATCCTTTAATCCAATACACAATTGCATGAAAACATCTGTATTCATGTGCAGGCAAGAGTAGATGCTATTCATTGATTATTTGCTATTTGATGCAAATAGCTATTCATCGTTGGTTATTATACTGTTTTAAAAGCTTGTCATCCAATCAGAGTGCAAAAATACCATGTGAATTAAGTAACCAAACACCACAATGAATAAATGAATGGTCAAAGCAAGCAGTTCATGTACAATCTATGTACACTCTATAAACTGTTTTTCCACAGTATTCAGTTACTGCTTATGGGTAATGTATTCATTTGCTGAAACCAGATCAATTTGTAATTGCTTTGTGAAGAGGAAACAGGCTACATGTGTCATAATTTATACTTATTATTATTTACATAAATACTTATTGAATCTGTTATGGTGTGTCCACCCCCCACAAGCCCTGGAGAGGTTAAGGTGACTAGCTGGGCCAATTAACTGCCCAGGTTGCAACTGGAGGAGAAGCCAGGGAGCATGGGATAATTAGATGATGCTCAGCTGAATAGGAATAGGAGGGGCCTGTATAAAGCCCAGGAGCTGCAAGGGAAGTAGTCTGCAGTCGCTCCCTAAGAGAAGGGAGGTGCGTTTGGAACTACAAAGGAGGGTGTTTGGGATAGCAAACCCGGGGAGAGTAGGAAAGACTCGGGAAACAGCAAGATATGAGATAGGGTAGACCTTGACCACTCATGAGGGCATCTGGGTTGGAACTCAGAGTAGAGGGTGGGCCCAGGTTCCCCTACCAGCCACTGGGGAAGTGGCTCAGACCCAGGTGGTGGAGAGCAGACTGCCTGGTACAGTTTGCCTTGAAGGACTTTTATATTATAGAAGGGGGCTACATGTTCAGTGACCTGGCTGCATGGCTAAGTCATGAAGAAGGAGCACCTGGAGTTGCAGAGATGGATGGAGAGACTGCCAGAGGAGGGCACAGCATCTGGAAGGAGCTAATCCCCAGAGTGGCCAAGAGGAGGCACTCTAGCAGTGAGTGGATCCCATGACTGTGTCCTTGCAATTTTAGTTATTTATTTTATCTTGAATACTGCCTGCAGTTCTGGTCACTCTGTATCAAAAAAGATATTTGGAAATGGAAAAGGTACAGAGAAAGGCAAAAAAAAAAAAAATTATTAGGAGTATAGAACAGCTTCCCTATGAGGAGAGAGTAAAAAGACTCGGACTCTTTATCTTGGAAAAGAGATGACTGGGGGGGCGGGGATAAGAGAGCGGTCTATAGAATCATGAATGGTTTGGAGAAAGTGAATAAGGAAGTGTTATTTACCCCTTCACATAACACAAAAACCAGGGGTCACATAATTAAATTAATAGGCAGCAGGTTTAAAACGAACAAAAGGAAGTACTTCTTCACACGACACAGTCAATCTGTGGAACTCATTGCAAGGCGATGTTGTGAAGGCCAAAAGTATAACTAGGTTAAAAAAAGATAAATTTCATGGAAAATAGGTACATCAATGGCTATTAGCCAAGATGGTCAGGGATGCAACCCCATGCTCTGACTGCCAGATGTTGGGACTGGACGACTAGAGATGGATCACTGATGTTTGCCCTGTTCTGTTCATTCCCTTAGAAGCATCTGGCACTGGCCATGTCAGACAGAATACTATCTGGGTGGACCATTGGTCTGACCCAGTATGGCCGTTCTTATTGAAACACTTGTACGGTGGCTGGATAACCACTCTCCAACAATGTTTGGATGTAACATGACAGATATAATCCACTCTGGTGTTATTTGAAGTTGCCAGGAAGTAGTTTGGGAAGATACAGAACTTTAGCAGTTTGTCAGTGTGGAATAATATTTTATTTTAATAGCTAAAAGATTAAACTCTTTATAAATCTGTCAGAGTCTTATCTTGATTTTTCTAATCTTTCACTTGTCTACAGGGCTTAAAGTCAGCCAGAGCCAACCGGAGCAGAGCTCTGGTAAGTATTTTTAAACAAACGGGGCAGAAGCCCCAGCGCCATGGTGTTCCAGGATATACTTGGGGAGAACTTAAGTGAATAATATAGACAAGCCAGACTTAAGTCATGAGGTAAAATCCTGGCCTGACTGAAGTCAATTGGAGTTTTACCATTGATTTCAGACATGCTCTGCAGTGGTTGTGCTGCTTGTCAACATGTTAGGGAGGCAGTTCAGTTAATCCTGGGCCTGATCCAATCTGCATTGCAATCAGTGCAAAAACTCCCACTGACTTCAGTAGGCTTTGCATCTGGCTCCATGTGGCCAGTTCCTAAACACAAAAGGTACTTTTGACATGTACTCTGCTGAAGGTGTTAATGTGATGTAAATTCCTATTGACTTATTTGAAACAGAGTAAATCTTTTAGTGACTCAGTTCCAGACTTGTCTGCCTTAAATGTCATCACATGTAAATGTGAAAGCTTCACAATGAATCTGGTCTGCTATTGAAAATTGAATCCAGCTGTAGAACCTTGTGAAGGCTGCTTTATATTTATTATTGTTCAAGATTCAATTTTTTTCATTTAATTTAAAAATATTGGCATCGTTACAGGTATGTTCATTTCTATAATGTGGTATAACTATCATTAACATTAATGGGTGTTACTGTCTAGGAGCAAGAAATGTAGAATAGAGATATGTACCAAGGTGCCAGCACTAATTTTAACATATGCTTATTAATCTCTCACAATAATACAGTACTTTGAAGTTAAGTGGCTTTTGCTTTTCCAGAATTTTATAACAAATAATTGCATTGCTCACCAAATCGGTTTAACAAACTGGGGTGAACTTTGACCAGTTTGCGCTGAGATTTTTATATTTTTTTCAGTAGTGCAAAAAGAATCAATAGATTAGAGAATGAGCTGGAATATAAATTATTCTTGCTGTTACCAAAGCAATAGTAAGCAACTATGTATACCGTGCTGTGAGTGTGCAAAACAAATGTCTCAGCAGTATAAAGATATCTTACACACACACACACACACACACACACGAAAGGAGGCTAACAGTGAGGAAATAGTTTGAATGTTTTTTAAATCAGTCTTCATCACATAGTAAGGCTTTATCTCCTTGATAATGGCATAAGACATGTATTCAGCATGATTTTCCTAATGAAGCATGAAATTTTCCAAGCTTCACCGTATAGCTTATAGCTTCTGCTACCTTTTTTATGCACTTACATTTATCTTCCATATGACATGGCAGAAGGTACAGAACATATCTTCCGGATGGGCAAACTGGCTTGCCAGATCAAAACCTCTGATGCTCCAAACCCCTGATGCTCCAATTAGTGAGAAAGTTGTGGGGTTTGTTTGTTTTTTTTACTAGGCAAAGGTAGAGAATAATTTAATGATATTGTTCTAACTTGCAAGAAATTTGAACTATCCAGCTTTGATTCTTCTCTTACATTATGTTTCAAGCCAAGAAGCTATCAGTTGTCTTAGGTAAATGTAGCCTTAACTGCTTCTAATCCTTTCCTATTCATAGTGATATTTTCTTGTAATATTTAATGAATATGTAGTGAAAATTAGCAAATATCCTCTTACATGAAGTGATGTAATATCACTTCTGGTGCTAGTATTACTGTTCCAGGGAATTTTCAGCTAATGCAATGTTACTCCTAGAAGCCTCCAGTTCCAACAGGAGTTCTTCTGAATAAATTGAGGACTAATAGTTTCAAAAGTGGGAACCCAGAGTTAGGTTCCTGGGATGGGACTTACAAAAGTGACTATCAGTCTGCACAGAAAGTTAGTGTGGAATAGCTATTGCACTTTAAATTTATACCCTTGCTTATTCAACACTAACTTCTCAGGAAGACAAGCCCCTGAAATATGTGCACAAGTCCCATAGATTTCCAATGAGATCTGTGCTCCTAAAATCCCCATCCTCACTTCCAAGTCCATACTGAAGAACCTGGTTTTCAAAAGTGCTGAGCACCCAACCACAGGGCTGTCTCAAAAACAAGAATGTCCATTGCATGAGAAATTGAGGTTTTGATATTTTTCATTCTGATGTGGAATGAAAAGATCTTCAGAAATTTTTCACCAAAAAAAAAAAGAGAGAGAGAGACTCCAAAATAGTCAATGACCCAGCGGATAGGGCTCTCATCTGATTTGTGGGAGACCAAGGATGAGGCCTCGGCCTTGCTTGATTCACAGCAGGAGCCTGATCCTGGACCCCCAAGCATTGGGTGCGCTCTCAATCTCTCTGTTCCACTTTATATAAACATTCATTGGATCCAGGAGAGAGACTCTATAACCTAGTGGTTAGCCAGAGCAGAGACTTGACCCTGGATCTCTCATTTTGCAGATAAGCGACTGCCCTAACCAGCAGGTTCTCTTGTTTTGACCAGAAACTCCATCCTGGGCCCGAGAAACTATTTTTGACAAATTGTTATTCTCTGATTAAAGTTCCCTAACAGCTCTTCCGTCAGCTCCTATTTCACTTTTAGACCTCCTCCCGCTTTTTAAATCTTGGCCAAGTTTCCTATCTCTATATTTTAGTCATTTATATAGTGAACATCACAGTATTATCTAAGTGCTGTGATATTAGATTTGCCTATTAAACCCAGATACATGGTATTTTTATCATAAAAGATCTCAGTTCTGCAACTATGATTTGTTAATGGTAGAATTCTTATGGTTCAGAAAACATACTTGTAGCAAATCTACTACTAATTCATACCAAAACATACTGAAAATGGGTACTTGCTTTATGATGTGAGGGCGTATCCTGAGCCCTCCACAATAATTATACTTCATTATGACCAGTGCAAAGTGTTTCAGGTGTGAAATAACCCACAGTGCCAACTAATATATGAGCCTTTGTTTGGCACTGGAGACGCATCTCTCTTGTGGTAGCACTAAGATAATTAAGTCCCTATTCCTATATTTATATGCTTCCCATTTTGTATTTATAGTTTTCCTTTGTGTCCAAATCTATAATTTACTTCAATCAGTCACTGAGATGTTGTCCTATGCAGAATAAATTAGGGCAGATTTTAAACTGGTGAGCATGTGAAAATAATCTATGATGCATATGAGTGACCATGAAAGGCTTTTCTGCCTTATCTGCATTATAAAATTGTATAATAGCTAATTTCCACTAAAGATAACACCATCAGAATAGAATATCATAATGGGTATAAATGCCATTTAACCTACAGTCTTCTTTTCTGTTTCATGCTGAAACCGGGGGGAGGAGGGGGAATAGAATAGATGGGTGTATGAGAGAGGATGCATGGAGTTGCATAACAAAGAAAAACAAAAGAACTATGCCATAAGAAATCTAAGCATAAATGAGAGGGGTTAGTGATAAGATGGCAAGACTGCAGAAACACTGAATCAGTAAAAATCCTCCCCATTATCATTAATCTCCTCCTTGCTAGCCAATGCACTAACTTGGGCTATGGATTCTTTTTTTCTCCTTCTTTTGGAAATGTCTGCTGTTCAGCTTCTCATATTTACCGTTAACCAGGTAGGCCACAGAATGAAGTCTGAAGCATAAACAGTTAAGTTGGTGACTGGTGTTAATAGAGAACCCTGTTACTCTCTGTGGTGGACCAGTATGATGATGTCTAAAGTAGTCTTTCTGGATCTCTCATATTCCTCCTGGACCATTGCTTCCTCCAGGGGTCAGCTGCTTCTTTGTGTGTACAATTCATCCCTTCCTCTGCTGATCCTCTGGCCCCATGTCTCTCTAAGGCTACCTGAGGCTTCCCTATTCTCCCACTTATTAAAACTGAATCTAATGCTTCTGTCTCTTCCCCATGTGTTCCAACCCATGGCCTTAGCTGCTGCTACAATGCTTCCATCTTCGGAATGAAGTCTAAAACTTGTTCCGTGCCCTGGGTCCATTACCATCTCTCTTCCTTTTAATCTACAATTAAACATAGAAATACCCATAGAAACCAGCAACAGAGGGTCCTGTGGCACCTTTGAGACTAACAGAAGTATTGGGAGCATAAGCTTTCGTGGGTAAGAACCTCACTTCTTCAGATGCAAGTAATGGAAATCTCCAGAGGCAGGTATAAATCAGTATGGAGATAACGAGGTTAGTTCAATCAGGGAGGGTGAGGTGCTCTGCTAGCAGTTGAGGTGTGAACACCAAGGGAGGAGAAACTGCTTCTGTAGTTGGATAGCCATTCACAGTCTTTGTTTAATCCTGATCTGATGGTGTCAAATTTGCAAATGAACTGGAGCTCAGCAGTTTCTCTTTGGAGTCTGGTCCTGAAGTTTTTTTGCTGTAAGATGGCTACCTTTACATCTGCTATTGTGTGGCCAGGGAGGTTGAAGTGTTCTCCTACAGGTTTTTGTATATTGCCATTCCTGATATCTGACTTGTGTCCATTTATCCTCTTGCGTCGTGACTGTCCAGTTTGGCCAATGTACATAGCAGAAGGGCATTGCTGGCACATGATGGTATATAGAACATTGGTGGACATGCAGGTGAGTGAGCCGGTGATGTTGTAGCTGATCTGGTTAGGTCCTGTGATGGTGTTGCTGGTGTAGATATGTGGGCAGAGTTGGGTTGGAGCAGATGCGTTATCCTCACGCACAATTATTTCAAATTTGGTGACAATATATACCTCCAGACCAGTGGCACCGCTATGGGCACCCGCATGGCCCCACAATATGCCAACATTTTTATGGCTGACCTGGAACAACACTTCCTCAGCTCTCGTTCACTCATGCCCCTTCTCTACCTACTCTATATTGATGACATCTTCATCATCTGGACCCATGGGAAGGAGACCCTGGAAGAATTCCACCATGATTTCAACAGCTTCCACCCCACCATCAACCTCAGCCTGGACCAATCTACACGGGAGGTCCACTTCCTAGACACCACCGTACAAATAAGCGATGGCCACATTAACACCACCCTATACCAAAAACCCACTAACGGCTACGCCTACCTTCATGCCTCCAGCTTCCACCCCGGTCACACCACACGATCCATCGTCTACAACTAATCACTGAGGTACAATCGCATCTGCTCCAACCCTTCAGATAGAGACCAACACCTACAAGATCTTCACCAAGCATTCTCAAAACTACGATACCCACACAAGGAAATAAAGAAACAAATCAACAGAGCCAGACGTGTACCCAGAAGCCTCCTGCTACAAGACAGGCCCAGAAGAGAAACCAACAGAACTCCACTGGCCATCACCTACAGTCCTCAGCTTAAACCTCTCCAACGCATCATCAGTGATCTACAACCCATCCTGGACAATGATCCCTCACTTTCATAGACCTTGGGAGGCAGGCCAGTCCTCGCCCACAGACAACCTGCCAACCTTAAGCATATTCTCACCAGCAACCACGCACCGCACCATAACAACTCTAACTCAGGAACCAACCCATGCAACAAACCTCGATGCCAACTCTGCCCACATATCTACACCAGCAACACCATCACTGGACCTAACCAGATCAGCTACAACATCACCGGCTCATTCACCTGCACGTCCACCAATGTTATATATGCCATCATAGGCCAGCAATGCCCCTCTGCTATGTACATTGGCCAAACTGGACAGTCACGACGCAAGAGGATAAATGGACACAAGTCAGATATCAGGAATGGCAATATACAAAAACCTGTAGGAGAACACTTCAACCTCCCTGGCCACACAATAGCAGATGTAAAGGTAGCCATCTTACAGCAAAAAAACTTCAGGACCAGACTCCAAAGAGAAGCTGCTGAGCTCCAGTTCATTTGCAAATTTGACACCATCAGATCAGGATTAAACAAAGACTGTGAATGGCTATCCAACTACAGAAGCAGTTTCTCCTCCCTTGGTGTTCACACCTCAACTGCTAGCAGAGCACATCACCCTCCCTGATTGAACTAACCTCATTATCTCCATACTGATTTATACCTGCCTCTGGAGATTTCCATTACTTGCATCTGAAGAAGTGAGGTTCTTACCCACGAAAGCTTATGCTCCCAATACTTCTGTTAGTCTCAAAGGTGCCACAGGACCCTCTGTTGCTTTTTACAGATTCAGACTAACACAGCTACCCCTCTGATACTTGACACCATAGAAACCAGTTGACTGTAGGGTTAGGCAGAATACCACACCCAGCTTTGTGGTTGGTAACAGTCTCGGCTCAAATCCAGAAAAATACTGGAAGGCAAATTCTTGGGTTGGCAGTAGTTGGCAGAAATGTGTCAAATGACAGAGCAATCAGGACATGGGAAGCCAGATAGGGGAGATTCGTGCCAGAGAGTAGCCTGTTTTCTGAGCATATATAGGCAATTTTTTGCAGGACATTCAGAGAAGAAAGAGTCACACTGTCACAATCACTTGGTCACACTTGCAAATCGTGTAGTTAAAAGCAACAATGTGTTCTGCATGATGCTTGAAAAGTTTAGAGTTACTGGCTGGTCTGCTGCAGCCAGGGTGAACAATAAACACAGTAACATTTGCGGTTAGTATGAGAGAGAAACTTGTGTGCCTGCCAGTGTTGAGTAAGAGAGGATTGTAACTGAAGGGGGGGGGGACTCTTAAGAGTAAGTTTACTTAGAGAGTGAAGAGGAGAATTAGAGGGAGAACACACAGATGGGAGCAAACCATAATATATTTTTAATGTTTCAGAGAGGAGACCAAGTCTGTCCAAGTCAGAAACCAAACTTGGACCTCAGACTTAGACCTCAGTGCTTAGCCTTGCCATTCATCCTTAATTCGCCTCTGGAAGAAAATGCTGCTCTTGGCTAGTGTGTTTATATGTGTGTTACATTCAGATAAGTGTATGTTATATAAAGAATCTTATAAAATAGTATGACACAATTCTACAGTAACAATCTAAAACATTACAATTTACAATAGTGATACTGCAGTACTTTGGATGGAGTACAGTGGAGAATATTGATATTTTTGGCAAGAGTACTAACATCTGAAATTTTTTAAAATAAAAATTCCATTGGTTAACTTTTGATCACATGACCAAAAAGACACACTAGTATGCATTAGGAAACAGTCCATGTGAGATCAATGAGATTCTGAATATCATTACTGATCGGTGTTCTATATGCTGTGGGTGGAGAGAACAACAGGTCTATCCCTCGTGCTCCCCAAGGCACCTTGTTTAAAATGTGGGAAAATTCAGTTTCCTGTTTCCCACAAGAAGTTCATGCAAATAGGGGGACAGGAGAGAGGGGCACTGGAAAGGTGAACATGTGGAGAAGAACCATGGGTAGAGTAGTATGAGATGCTCTTTGCTGCCTTACTTCCTCTGAAGAATAACCCTGCCATGGAGTCCTCCTTGAACACTGCTCCAGCTAGGTGGAGAGAAGATACAATTGCTCAGAGGAAAAAATACCTCCTTCAGCTGTGGAAACTACCCCAGCCTTCTGCTTCAGAAAATATTTGTTCTGTAGGGTGATATTTTTTGTTACACAATGAGCATGTGAATATTTTCTTAACAGATAAGGAGTATGTGCTCTTACTGTATTATTTACAGAATGTTATAGCCACAGTCAAATGTTTTAATTTCTATGGTGACCTTTATATTAAAAAAACCCTTTAATTACATTTAGACTATAGGATAAACATGTTCCAACATAAGAGCAGCCTTACTGAGTCATACCAGCAGTCCATCTAGTGCAGTATCCTGTCTTGTGACAGTGGCCATTGCCAGATGCTTCAGAAGGAATGAACAGAATAGGGTAATTATCAATTGTCCAGTCCCAGCTTCTGGAAGTCAGAGGTTGAATGACACCTGGAGCATGGGGTGGCATCCCTGACAATCTTGGCTAATAGCCATCGATTGACCTGTTCTTCCTGAATTTATCTAATTCTTTTTTGAACCCAGTTAAACTCTTGGCCTTCAAAACATCCCTTGGCCCCCAAAACATCAAAAGTTAACCTTGGCATGAGTTCCTCAGTTTCACTGTGTGTTGTGTGACGAAGTACTTCTTTGTCTTTATTTTTTAAACCTTCTGCCTGTTAATTGCTAAAAAATGTAAGACAGCTGCTATTTAATATGTTTATCACATGAGAAATGGGTCATGTTTTCATTCATCATAGGCCAGGATCAGAGGGCAGGAATGGATTGCAAAGGCAAGCATTTTTTTTTTTTTTTTAGACTCATCTTGGCAGTGCTTTTGTACATTAAATGATCCTATTAAACTGCTAGACCTTATGTGGTGGGACATAGTTTCTTTTCACAAATCTTTTAAGTCCCTGCTGACTGTACTAACCACATAAAGATATATATACCATCAAGAGCAATCTATTTCAGAATCCTTGATATGGAAATACTTAAGCAGTACTGAGAAGGTGAGTTCTGCCTAAAAATACTTGCTGCACTCTTTGATAAAAGTCCTGAGGCAAGAAAATATTTTAAAAGTTATTCGGCTGGAAAAATCAGTCGTAATATTTCTGTGAAAAGAGTTATGCGGTACAGATGGACCTAAGACACTACAGTTACATCCCGATCTAAATTTTCAATCGTCCACTGTTCAGAAATGTTTTGGGCTGGGGGATTGGCCCATTATAATGCTAGTAGCCAGCCAAAAATCTGATTGTAAATGTGGAGTCAGATTTCATCTGCTCCACTTCCCCAAAGTCCATCTGGTGTTTTGGTTTGGGCCTGTCTCTAGTATATACAGGTATTGTACTGTTTGAATTAAAGTGATCAAGGACATTAAAATCCTTTATGTTCTGCCTTCAGTGATGAAATGTTGCTAACATCAATCACCTTATCATGGTTTTTAAGTGACACTTATAAGATGTAGTAAAACTACATTTTGTAGACTGCTGAGGATCACACCACTAGCCCACCAGGGAGTGAGATCCCCAAAAGGGCAAGACAGAACTAGGGACAGACACCTCAGGGACTTCTGATCCTAGAGAAGGTTTGTTTGCACCCAAGGTTTCACAAACTCTTCGGGGGGGGAGGGAGGAGTGAGGAAGGGAGGGGTGCTGCTGTGGTCAGAGTGGATGGGTATAGGCTATCTGTCTAATATATTTTATAGCTCTCCGTTTATTTAGCTCCCCTCCCCTGGCTGTAGCATCTATGTGCATTCCAAGTTGTTTCTTCTATTTTTAAAAATCTCTCACCCTTCCTCCCAGATTACATGAAAATCATTAGCTTAGTTTATAAGGGTTGTTGTTTTTTATAAGCATGAGAAAGAGAGGAGACTATCATGAGACAGCTAAGTAAACAAAATCAGTTTTGTGTTCCATAGCTTAGGACTAGCGCATGTGAAAGTTCTGTGTTGAGGATGTATTTAAAAATAAAATTCTTCTGTAAGATTTATGTTACAAACAAGCACAGCGGGCATGAGTCTTAGACAGAAAATTCTTCTTTGTATTATTTCCTCACTTAGTATTTCGCAATCATTCACTTTTGATAGCACAAGTATTCTTATACTGCCAACTGAAAAGTATAAAGGTTTGTGAAAATAAATTGTCCTGGCACCTAAGGTTGTGGAAGTGCTCTCTAGTAGAGGAGGATGAATAATTACTTAATTCTCTTGGTATTAGCGTAATGCATTCCAAAAGACTATAACTTTTCTGAATTCATTGATCGTTTGGATTAACGCAGCAAAATTGTGTGTGTTTGTTTTAATTTGTACTCTGAGGATTGATCAGTTTGCTAAGGGTATTCAATGCTTGATATGTAAGCTGAATTGTTTAGCTGGTATTGGTCACACAGGTAACATGGTGGTGTTTGTTTCCTGATTGGATGAGCATAACTCTTAAAATCAGGAGAAGGGTTTGAAGAAGCTACTGTGCCTTTAATTCACTAAGGAAGCAGAACTAGGGAACTTCAGAACTTTCACCACAAACCTATCTTACTGAATTATTGCCAGATTCTTTCTGACTGCTTGAAGGGTTCTGTTACTTCCTTTTCTTTTGTCAGTGACTTTATTATCCTTCCCAGGGTCACCAGTGAACAACACCTGTAGCTCTACTGGGCATTTTAGAAATCACCATCCATCTGAAAAATCTTCCAGGTTTAATTTAGTCATGAATATTTAAACTTTTCCATATACATGAAGTCACCAACTGGCACTACTCTATGTTTATAGAAATAAAACCTACTGCTTTAACTAGTTATTAATTGCTCTTCTGCTAGTTGAGGCTTGGAATTACTTTAAGTCAAAGTTGCAGAAGCTATCTGTAGCCTGCATCCCAAGCAGGGGGGGAAATTTGTAGGGAAGGATTGCAGACCAAGATGGATGAGCAAGCATCTCAAACGGGTGATTAAGAGAAAGCAGAAGGCCTACAAGGAATGGAAGATGGGAGGGATCAGCAAGGAAAGCCAGCTCTTGGAGCTCAGAAAGCATAGGGATAAAGTGAGAAATGCCAAAAGCCAAGCAGCATTGAACCTTGCAAAGGGAATTAAAACCAATAGTAGAAGGTTCTATAGCCATATAAATAAGAAAACAAGGAAAGAAGAAGTGGGACCACTAGGCACAGAGGATGGGGTGGAGATTTAAGATTATATAGGCATGTCTGAACCTAAACAAATAATTTGCCTAGGGTCCCCCATGTTTAAGAAAGATTTAATTCAAACTGGAACAGGGGCAGAGAAGGGCTATTAGGAATGGAAAGTCTACCTTATGAGAGGAGACTCAAAATACTTGGCTTGTTTAGTCTAACCAAAAGAAGGCTGAGGGGAGATATGACTACTCTCTCTAAATACATCAGAAGGATAAATACCAGGTAGGGAAAGAAGTTAAGCGAGCAATGTGAACACAAGAACAAATGACTATAAACTGGCCATCAATAAGTTTAGGCTAGACATTAGACAAAAGTTTCTAACCATCAGAGGAGTGAAGTTCTGGAACGGCCTTTCAAGGGCAGCAGTGGGGGCAGTAAACCAAACTGGCTTCAGGACTGAGCATGATAAGTTTATGGAGGGGGATGGTATGATGGGACTGCCTAGGATGGCATCCAGCCCTTTGGCAACTGCCAATAGCAAAAATCCCCAACTGCTGGATATGGGAGGGCTCTGAGTTACTACAGAGAATTGTTTGCCACATGCTCAGGGTCTAACGTATTGACATATTTGGGGTCAGGAAGGAATTTTTCCCCAGGTCAGAGTGTCTGAAACCTTGCAGGGGGGTGGGGGGAGAGGAGGGGAAGATGGAGGAGGTTTCATCTTCCTTGGCAGCACGGGGCACGGATCACTTACAGGCTTAAACTAATGGTGAATTCTCTGTCTTTAAACCATGGTTTGAGGACTTCAGTAACTCAGCCACAGATCAGGGGTCATAGAATCATAGAAGATTAGGGTTGGAAGAGACCTCAGGAGGTCATCTAGGCTAACCCCCTCCTCAAAGCAGGATCAACCCCAACTAAATCATCTGGGCCTTAAAAACCTCTAAGGATGGAGATTCCACCACCTCCCTCGGTAACCCATTCCAGTGCTTCACCACCCTCCTAGTGAAATAGTTTTTCCTAATATCCAATCTAGACCTCCCCCACTGCAACTTGAGACCATTGCTTCTTGTTCTGTTATCTGCCACCACTGAGAACAGCCAAGTTCCATCCTCTTTGGAACCATCCTTCAGGTAGTGAAGGCTGCTATCAAATCCCCCCTCACTCTTCTCTTCTGCCATCTAAATAAGCCCAGTTCCCTCAGCATCTCCTCATAAGTCATGTGCCCCATTCCCCTGATCATTTCCATTGCCCTCCAC
Source organism: Trachemys scripta elegans (assembly GCF_013100865.1). NCBI lineage: Eukaryota > Metazoa > Chordata > Testudines > Emydidae > Trachemys > Trachemys scripta. The sequence continues at coordinate 41,219,329 of NC_048302.1, read as the reverse complement.
TGGACTCTCTCCAATTTGTCCACATCCTTTCTTTAGTGGGGGGCCCAAAACTGTTCTATTTCAAGAGTGGGTGGGCAAGGTTCTGTGGCCTGCAATGTGTAGGAGGTCAGACTATATTAACACAATGATCCCTTCTGACCTTAATGTCTGAGTCTCCACATGAATCTTGCTTTAGAGATAAACTGACAGGATGTGAACTCTTTAGATCAATCAGTGCATGGATACTGACAAAGTTATTAAAATACGTAACATGGAGAGAATTGAAGATATATGAAAACAGATCTGGTTGCATACTTGAAAATAAATTTTGCATTGGACTTTCAAATTTATCAATTCTGGCTATGTTGGAATCCCTTCTGTATTGGCTTTCCACAAATACTCTAGCAAATGAGATTAATTACTGAAGCTTTAAGCAAATTGTGACATTGCACTCTATATGATTTTATGAAAATATGCTGATGAGTATGAATATAATGTAACTGGAATATGCTTCATGCAAAAGGTCTCTTGTAAGGTATCATTGCAAAGTTTATAATCTACTGAGTGTGGTCATCCTAGTTGTATAAATGTACCACTCTTGTATCTGAAACTAGAAATATAAAATATAATTGAGGGCCTATTGTAATTATGCGAAGTGTGGGTCATTAATGGTGGTTTGGAATCTTGATGACTCTCATTAACCAGGACAAATCTGCAGATGGGTGTGTTTTACTTGTAAGTCTTCCTGTATACGTGTGTGCTGACAAATGGGTAATGAAGTTTTACAGTGACATATGATCATGTCACCTGAACTGGAATCCATCTTTAATCTGGTGTCTTTCCTTTGAAAAGGAGGTGGTGGGAACCCAGAGAGGGACAAAGGATTCCCGCCTTATGCAAAAGACATAAAATGAGTGGAACAGAACAAAGAGTGGCAGCCATCATGAGGAATCCCCTAGCTACCACCTGAGCTGGACCAGGGAAAGGGCTGGACCAGGGGAAAGGATTGTGCCCAGACTAGGAAGGTGTCCAGTCTGTGAAAGAAACTTATTGAAACATCTCTGAGGGTGAGATTTTATCTGTATTCGGTTTTATTACTATACTAGGCTTAGACTTGCATGTTTTATTTTATTTTGCTTGGTAATTCACTTTGTTCTGTCTGTTACTACTTGGAACCACTTAAATCCTACTGTCTGTATTTAATAAAATCACTTTTTACTTATTAATTAACCCAGAGTATGTATTAATACCTGGGGGGGGGGGAACAGCTGTGCATACCTGCAGCGGCAGTCTGTGCTCCTGCTGCCTTTCCTGCAGCTCCACCAGACGCCTGAGCATGTCAGTTTGCTCCCCCATTAGCCTCAGCATTGCATCCTCCCTCCTCTCATCGCGTTCATTTAACGCTTTCCTGAACTCTGCCATTGTTTGCCTCCATGCATTCTGCTGAGCTCTTTCAGTGCAGGAGGACTGCATGAGCTCTGAGAACATGTCGTCGTGAGTGCATTTTTTCCGCCTTCTAATCTGCGCTAGCCTCTGGGATGGAGATTATAGGGGGAGTGTAGGAACATTTGCAGCTGCGGGAGGGAAAAAAAGGGAGAGTAGTATTTAAAAAGATACATTTTAGAGAATAAAGGGAAGACTATTTCACACTGAATCTAGCAATTCACATTACATAGTACATATGCTTTTGATACAAGGTTGCATTTTGCCTCTTATATTGAGTGCCTGCTGGTTTGGTGTGAGACATCAGACACGCTCGGCTGGGCACCATAATTTGGCTTGCAGGCAGCCATGGTAAGGCAAAGGGTTTCAGCTTCTTCAACCTTCATAACATGTGGGAACGGTTTCAAACAGCAGCGCCCTCCTTTCCCTTACCAAGCAAAGCCCGTTGGGTTGGCCATTTAAAAGGAGGGGCTGTTGTTTTAGGGTGAATGTGCAGCACAATCCAACCCCCCCTTCCTCCTCCCCCCACCTCCCTCGCATGGCTAGTATCAGGGAAGATCCCTATCAGCCAAACGCAAACAGCTCAGCATGAACAGGCTTCCCCCTCACCGCATGGCTAACAGCGGGGATGATTTTTTTTCAGCCAAAGGCAAACAGCCCAGCAGGAATGCGCACCTCTGAAAGTCCCCTTAAACAAATTTCCCATATTTCAACTAGGTGACCATGAATGATATCACTCTCCTGAGACTAACACAGAGAGATAAAGAATGGATGTTGCTTGAATGCCACCAAAGCCCGGGCCCATTCGCTACAATGTTTTGTTCTGCAATGATTCCAGACTACTTGCTACTGGCTTGGTGTGGTAAAGTGTCCTACGATGGAGGACGGAATAAGGCAGCCCTCCCCAGAAACCTTCTGCAAAGGCTTTTAGAGTAGCTCAAGGAGAGCTTCATGGAGATGTCCCTGGAGGATTTCCGCTCCATCCCCAGACACGTTAACAGATTTTTTCCAGTAGCTATACTGGCCGTGAATGCATCCCAAGTCTTCAGTGCAAATTAATAATTAAACAAGCTTGCTTTTAAACCCTGTATTATATTTACAAAGGTACACTCACCAGAGGTGCCTTCTCCAGCTTCATGGTCCGGGAGCCCGCGTTGGGAGGGTATTGGCTTCAGGGTGATGAACAGTTCCTAGCTGCTGGGGAGAAGGGATTCTCCGCTTGCCTGCTGTGCGGTATCCTCAACCACCTCCTCCTCCTCATCTTCCTCATCCACAAAATCCTCATCCCTGTTACGTGAGTCTCCCCCCCAGAAGGTGTCCCTGGACAGTGGTGGGGTAGTGATAGGGGCCACACCTAGAATTGCATGCAGCTCATCATAGAAGCGACATGTATGCGACTCTGACCTGGAGCAACCATTTGCACCCTTTGTTTTTTGGTAGGCTTGCCTCAGCTCCTTAACTTTCATGCGACACTTCTGTGTGCCCCTGTTGTAGCCTTTGTCCATCATGCCCTTGGAGATTTTGGCAAATATATTGGCATTTTGTCTTTTGGAAAGGAGTTCTGCCTGCCCGGATTCTTCTCCCCATACAGTAATCAGATCCAGTACCTCCAGTTCGGTACATGCTGGAGCTCTTTTGCGATTCTGGGACTCTATGGTCACCTATGCTGATTAGCTCTGCATGGTCACCTGTGCTGATCAGCTTGCCACGCTGGCCAAATAGGAAATGATATTCAAAAGTTCCCGGGACTTTTCCTGTCTACTTGGGTCGTGCATCTGAATTGAGAGTGCTGTCCAGAGCCATCACAATGGAGCACTCTGGGATAGCTCCCGGAGGCCAATACCGTCGAATTGCGTCCACATGACCCTAGCAAGGTCGATTTTTAGCACTAAACCCCTCGCTGGGGAGGAATACAGAAATTGATTTTAAGAGCCCTTTAAGTCGACGAAACAGGCTTGGTAGTGTGGACGGGTGCAGGGTTAAATCGATCTAACACTGCTAAATTTGACCTAAACTCGTAGTGTAGACCAGGGCTAACAGTGTTATAGAGGGTGAACAATTTATGAGTTTACTCTGTATAAACTTTATACAGGGTAAAATGGATTTATTTGGGGTTTGGACCCCCATTGGGAATTGGGCATCTGAGTGTTAAAGACAGGAACACTTCTTAAATTGCTTTCAGTTAAGTCTGCAGCTTTGGGGCACGTGGTTCAGACCCTGGGTCTGTGTTGGAGTAGACTGGCATGTCTGGCTCAACAAGACAGGGTACTGGAGTCCCAAGCTGGCAGGGTAGGAAAGCAGGGGCAGCAGTAGTCTTGGCACATCAGTTGGCAGTTCCCAAGGGGGTTTCTGTGATCCAACCCATCACACAAATATTGCAGAATATTTATGTAAATCATATTTAGAATTCATAATGAGTATTTGTATTAGAAACCTGACTTGAAAGTTACAGTAACCAATAAAGGAATAGAAACATACCATGAGAATGCCCGTCTAATCAGAAAAACTTGAATTTCAGAATTTAATATGCAACAATCTGGTCATAAGGAAACTGTAGATGAATAATTTGTTGAAACTACATAGTGGATAATTGCAAATATTAAACACATTCTAGAAAATCAATATATTTGAGTAATTCATAGTAAAAAAAAAGAGAATAATTGAGTAAATTATTCACTTTGTATTTCTCATCCAGTTCCGATGGATTTCTAGATCCTAATGACAATTATGATATTGTTAGTAGTAAAGAATGAAAAATTACAAGATGATGAAAATGTAATAATTCAGCGCATTCTGCTTTAGAGATTATGATCATGAAAACTAACAGAAGAACATAATTAAAGGCAAGGAAGCTCACTTGAATGATTATCTTAAATTGCATTTTGTCTCTCAGATTATCTGGGTAGTAGAAACTGACTTTCAAAAAACATCAATATCAGCAGGTACTTTTAACCCATCTCTGAGGTAGAGTGAAAGGATTTTATTATTAATGTTTATGGTGGTTAATGACTCTAAGCATTAAATAGAAGTGTGTAGTGTTTATATTGGATTAAGATCCAAAGCAGATCTTGGAGTTGTTTTGTCAGGTGCTAAATTGCATGTAAAGACATCAGATTACCAACTATTCTAATTTGCCCATAAATTATAAGACCAAAGAAGACAATGCAGTCTTATTGTAACATGAAGCTATAAGCTAAATGTACCCTCTACTGATATTGATAACATCATGACAATCACTAGACTAAGGTTTGTGTTTTTATGTCATCGTGTCTTTGTGTACATTTAACCTAACTGTTGTAAATTGATGAATCATACTAGAGTTTACAGGAAGACACCTGTGACTGGACACAGGGCCTGGCCCAAAGATCACTGGAGTTAATGGAAATCGTTCCCTTTCCTTGTTTACCCACAGGTTTATCAGAGTTTGTCTGTTAAATTCTCTTTGTTACAAATTTGCCATTTCATAGAAACACATCTTAGGGGGGGTGTTTTACTCTTAAAAAGCTAAATCTGGCGGTAATTATTCAGGAGACTTCAACAGAACTACTTTCTGCATTAAGACCACAAGTATTAACTTACTGTTTAATTTCAAAACAAAGATCAAGGGATTGTGACATCAGAGTTGACTAAATCAATTGCCATATAGTTGAGTTTTATTTTATTTGCATACAGAAATTGTATAGGTTAAAAGTCATGAAAATTGTTAGGGGGGTAACAAGTGCCTTCCCCCTACCACCTCCTAGAAACGAGAGAGAAAGATAATGTCAGGTTCTAACTTTGAAGAAGAACTTCTTGTAGCTTCCATTTACTTTAGTTTTAATCTAATTTTAATGTCTGATCATTAAATGCCTTTAAGGTTAAGCAAATTTTCTTCTCCCATAAATGGATGGCTTTTTTGTTTTGGCTTTTTTGTTGTTGTGTTGCCCTGGAAACCTAAGTCATGGTTTACACTCACAAGAACATCTAAAAATTATATACAAGTGGATTTTTATTGGCTCAGAATAGACAGATATTTCAAGTGGCAGCATCCAGCTGCAATCCTTGTAAACTGGCAGTGGTGCATGCTCCAAAGAAATTATGTCCAGAGTGAAAACATTATTTTTAATCCTAATAAATTCATTGAAATGGCCACATATAATCATGTTACTAATCTCTTTTGAAATGTTTATATTTAATTTAGCTTTAGTCCTAGTAGGCCCAACTGCCCTTCGCTTCTACAAAACTTAAAAACTGCAGTGAAGTGTATTCATTTCAACTCTGATCCTGCAACTCACTTACCCATGTGCCTGCAGAAAGCTTTTTGCTCCATTCCCATGCAGTGAATTGCAGGATCTGGGCCTCACTTATTTCTTCTTTTGATTTACTCATATAAAGCAATGCCTGTCTCAGGCTCACTGTGTTAAAATTCTTAGCAGCATTGTACTGACTTAGTAAAAATGTAATGGATTTGTTCTCTATCATCAGAAAAACAATGAGCTCATGTTTTCTTAAAATGACTCAGTGAAGTACAAAGTTACAGTATGTGGCCAGTGCCCATATTGGGTTGTGTGCTTGCTGCATTATGTCTGATCTACGGGGCATTAAACTTTCATGATTTTGAGGTGTTTTTCTGGTTTTCTGTCATAGAATTAGTTGGACTCTAATCTTGTGGGATCTTGATCTTAAAACTCCCACTGACTCCTGTGGGAGCTGAAGGGGCTTGGTATCTTACAACAGGCCTGATCTTGAATTAATTTTGATTGGACTAAATGGTGATCAAAAGTGTCAGTGCGACTCTGAAATGTCCAACATTAAATAGTTTTAAACAAGCTTCAGGATTTGGTCTACAGAGACTTCAGCCTGATTAGTATTCTGGCAATCCTATGGTTAAGAACACGTTTAACCTTGTATTGAAGATACAGTAAAGAAAAACATAGTTAAAGCATTTGAAATGAAGTTTTAAGACTTTAATATTTAACATCCCTTGTTCTCTTTTCCTTTAGCTGCAGGGAGTTTTTAGAAGGACCCCCCTCCCTCCATTTAAGTCTTTTAGATGGTATTGAGGAGGGTAAGAATTGTCTTTTGGTGGGGTGGGAGAGGGGAACAGTTAGTTGAGATGGGCTGCAGCTGCTGCGGTTACTTTTGTTAAAATCCAATCCCATTTCCTAAAAAGACAAAATGACACCAACACACACATGAGGGGAGAGAAAAGATGCAGCCTCTATCTCTGGTTTTAGCTCTCAATTGCAAACTCACTGCTGGAGAGGAGAAACACGGGCATGACACCTGGTCTTAGTCACTCAGATCTGGCAAATTTGTGTCAGCCTCAGGCTGTTCAGAGCATTGCTTTTTATTGTCTGTCTCATCACAAGCTTACAGCAGTATAACAGTCTGAGGCTAGGTCTACACTACCCGCCTGAATCGGCGGGTAGAAATCGACCTCTCGGGGATCGATTTATCGCGTCCCGTCGGGACGCGACAATCGATCCCCGAATCGACGCTCTTACTCCACCAGCGGAGGTGGGAGTAAGCGCTGTCGACAGAAAGCCGCAGATTTTGCCGCCGTCCTCACAGCGGGGTAAGTCGGCTGCGATACGTCGAATTCAGCTACGCTATTCACGTAGCTGAATTTGCGTATCTTAAATCGACTCCCCCCTGTAGTGTAGATGTACCCTGAGATGGCTCAACTAGACTTAAACAGAAGGGAAAAGGGGAGAGAGGAAAGAGAAGACTCTCATCCCCAGATGGCAGACAGGATTTAGCCAGTTAGTGGAGGCGGTGTTGTTAGCTGTGTCCCCCTGTCTGGTCAGGATATCTTTCAGGATCAGGACAACAAAGACCCAATGATGGCACAGTAGATCCTGGGGTCCCAGCAGATGGTGGGACACTGAGGCTGGGATTTTAGAGAGTGCCTAAAAGAGTTAGGCACCCAAATCTCTGACTTCCAGTGGGAGTTGGTTGCCTAATTCCCTTAAATCCCAGCCTCAATTCTGAGTGAACTGGCAGTGGACTGGGCCTTAGGAGAGCTGGGGTCAGTTCAGTTCCCAGGCTTCCTTCACTCACGCTCTCTGTGTATCCGTTCCCATCTGTAAAAGAGGAATGCTGATACTTCCTTTGTCTCGCCCTCTCTTGTCTAGTTTGATTGGAAACATTTCATGGTCCGGATTGTCTATGTGCTATGTGTCTGTATAGTGCATAGCACACTGGGATCCACTGGGCCCTTTTGGTAATACTGTGAGAGAGAGAGAAAGAATCTGCTTAAAAAAGGAAGGTGGAAATATTTGTAACAAAAGCATGATTTGTTCTCTGCAAATGCACTTTTTATTGATTGTAGGTTAATTGTGCAATATTCTCCACAAGAAGAACACTAATCATTAGGGCTTGTATTTAATTACCTAATTAAATTATAGTCAAACATAAAAATGTATATAAATTATGCTAAAGTGGAATTGTCAGCCAATCAGACCACGGTGATACTGCACTGGTATCCTACTGATGTATAGCTTTTTTTCCACTTTCCCTTATGCAAATTCCTTCACTTTGAGTTTCCTGTCCAGATTTACATAATTGTGGTAATTTGAAAATAATTAGCTGTTCTGAACTCTCTACTGATAGGCTCCTGTCTGACGAATCCCTCCATAGAATCATCTGATCCCATTAATGCTATGAATGTAATATGTGAATGTGCCGAGGTAGGGTGATTACTAAGGAAGAGTTACCACCGTTACATGTAAAGGGCTAGCTGTGTAATCAATGCCCAGCCATAAGAGGACACATGATTTACTTTTTCCTACTGCGACCCAGGTATTCTGGATGAGGAAATATCAACAAGTTTTGTGTTCACACAGTATGGACTTGTGATAGCTGAGATGCTGATTTGAGTTCTCTAGAATGAGTATGACTTTTGGATTATCTCAAGAAGCAATTGCTACGCAGCAGTAATTTATAAGGAGGATAAATTCTGCTCTTTTTCAGTGGGGTAAGAGTAAATCTAGAATAAATTATTGGGACCAATTTACTTTACATTTAAACTACTATGTGCTACATCCATTTATTATACTGTACATCTGCTTTTGTTGTTTACCCACCATTATTTGTGTTTCAAAAGTATAGTTATAGGATAGTATATAAACAAGTAAGCAATGAATACACAACATTGTGTAGGCAAACATTGTAAACAGGAAGTAACATAAGGATAATAAGAGACCATGGCTACCCTGGTAATTGGGAATCCGAGTATTTGGTGCATTAAATCTATTGACAAACAAATTATGCCTGGGAGGCAATCTCTATACAGTCCTTTGGCATCATTAGGCATAATAGGACACTTAAAACATTAAGGGTTAAATCATGGCCCTAATCAACTTGATGGCAGTCTTGCCATTTTCTTCAACGTGGTCAGAATTAAAACCTTGGTGCTGAGGTTTTTTAATATAGACTTCTCCACTAACTTGATTTTAACGGGGGAATGATTTGTCTAAAATTCAGTGGGATGCTATGCCCTGTATAATTAACTCTCTGCAATAAAATAAGATATCAGCTTTACTTTTATTCTCCACTCTAAAATTTTTCTACACCTATATTTTCAGGTACAAAAGGAGCAATTAAACATACAATAAATAATCTATTCTTGTATTTAGTTTCTCTGTGGGAGTACCAGTGTCTCAGAAAACAATTCCTTGAGTAGATTGATATCAATTACACTCATGTAAATGGAAAATAATTAAATTGACATCTATAGATATGATTTTGAGAACACCTGTACGTACATAGCAATGATGTCAAGCAGATGTACACGGGCAAGAATATTTTTAAAAGCCTCCATTTTACTGCATTCACCACCAAATCCCATAAATACAGAAACAAATTTGATTTAAAATACATTTCAGTTTTAAAGGCCTAATTCAATGGCATGGCAGATATGTATTTTAAGGCAGATCATGATTCAGTGTTTGCTGCTGTTAGCTGCAAAGCTAAAACAAACAAAAATGTGTTTTAAATATTGTTTAAACCATGGAAGTTCCTTTCAAGCATATATACAGAGTCTGGATATATAATGACTTTATAGCTCTAAAATATAAAGATCCCATCTGTTTTTTGAAAAACTTGTACAAAAATATGTGTCTATAATTGGCCTGTATAGACCAAACATTAGCCTAATATGAATCTGTAGGGACAGGCTCTATATCCCTGTTTTTCAGGGGTGATATAATAATCAACCTTAGCACAGCATACTGTACTTTTATAATGGTGTATTGTAACATGACATACCTACCTTATAATCTGTAATTTATATGACCATATCTTATCAGAATCTATTTCAATGATCTAATCTGGTTTAGATCAACCTATTTTCTCATTTGTCTGTGGTATTTCCTGGTCTTTAAATCTTCAGACCACCTGGGGCTGTTTAACCCACTTTATTAAATAGGTCTATCACATCTCTCTGGTGTTCAAAAATGTCACAGCTGCTTCCAATATGTTATGCAGGGATCATAAAAATAAGTACAGTATAAAACATTATTATAGCCCTGCTTCCAATTGTCCTGACAGTTCATTTCAAGATATTTGCCATTCTGCAAATTCTCTTTTGTTTATGCCTTTCTAACCAATTTACTCAAAAAGATGGCAGTAAGATCTTAGCCCCTATGCTTTTGAGGGCTGTATAAGAGCCCAGACTGAAATATAATACTTGAAAAAGGCACACTGTAGCTTAACCCAATATTTTTTTTATGTAATTAAGCATCTGTTTCTTTTCTGTTACCTTTACTATCTGGTGTCCTAGAATTCCGTGGTTGAAACACATTTTTATAGTTTATATGCTATTGCAGGTCATAAAAAGCTTCTGCATGTGTAGTGGCTGTACCAGGGGCTCCTGCAGAGGGAGTCTCTTCTGCACAATAGTCTCATGAACAAATGGGTCTTAGGATAAATATTGCAACCTTAAGTCTGACCTATGGATTTACTGAACTATTTTTATGATTTATATATTTAGGATAAAGTTCTTATAGCTGCTGCTTCTTGAGACTAAAGTTGCATGTGTAATTTAGTAGAAAAGAGTGTAACATTGTCAGTTCCGTATCATTAATAGAAATGAGGGGGGGGGGGGTTGACACACTTTTCAGTGAAAAATGCAGTTTCTTATTGACTGAAACATTTTGTGAATTTATGTCAAATTCGCTAAATTGGTTCAGGAGGGGGAAAGACCCCAAACACCAAAATATTTAATTTTGGCACTTTCAAAATAAAATCTTAACTTTTTCAGTGTGAAACTTTTTAGTTTTAAAATGTCCTTCAATTTTATTTTTAAAAAATTATATACACTTAAATTAAATGTTTCATTCAACCTGACACAATTTTTATTTTTTGGAACTGACGGTGAACCAAAAAATCAATTATTTGCCCAGCTCTAGTCATTAATATGCCTCAGCTGACCCTCCTCTAGGAGTGAGAGAATGCTTTAGGCTCAAAGCCTATCAGTCTATCCTCTTGGTTTTTAGACAATCAGCAGCCCTTTCAATCAAATCTACTGGTGTAATCCACGATACTAGTTCTCTTCAGGAGATTTGGATCACTTACTTCATACCCCTCCCTAGAGTCCTCTTTGAGCAAGCACCATCCTTCTTGAACCTTTAGAAAGGTGGCAATTACCATAAATAAATAGGCAAACTTCAGCCCTGTGTCATGGAAACACATAGACCGCTTGACAAACTGCTTTTTTCTCTTTCTCACCACCCAGCTCCCCAAATTAGGAAACCTGACTGTGAAGTTAAACAGTGCCACCAAAGAGTTCTGATTTTGACATGTAGTGTTATTCCTACAAAGTTCTGAGTGTTTCAGATACTGACACTTTTAGGGGCATCAATCAACCTTCATATGTTTCCATGAAATAATTTTGTTTCTCCTTTTTTCTATAAAATAAAAAAAACTCAGTGCCAAAAGCTACATTAAAATTGAAGTATAGAGGTACATTGCCATTGAGGCAAACTTTGAAATATATACTCTTGAAAAATAATTCTATTTTCCTTTCACATGTTTGTAAGAATTATTCCTGACACATTCCAGACTACCTTTTGGTCGTGATGGTGTATAGAGATAAGGGGTTTCACCTCCACAACTCTTCTCTTCCTTCCCAAGGATCCCATAGTGAAACTGGAATACTCTGGGAATTCATAAACATTTCTATAGCACCAGACAGTGACATCATAAATATAGGGCTAAGACATCGCAGGATCAAGCAGAAAGAATAACTGAGTGCTGAGTAGAAAAAGTCTTATAGCTGCCTGAATATATTTAATAATAGTAAAGGGGGAAACAAGCTACTGGCAGAGTACATTGCATCTGGTATAAATGATCTCTTCATATTTGCACCAGTGTTTTGATAGCCCGCTAAGATTTTTATATAAATCCCCAAAAGGTGAAATTCTGCAAACCTAGCCACATAACAAATGAACCACCATTCAGAAACATCTGTGATACTCTACCTTGACCAGTGGTTCTCAGCCTTCCCAGACTACTAAACCCCTTTCAGAAGTCTGATTTGTTTTGCGTATCCCAACTTTCATCTCCACATAAAAATTGCTTGCTTACAAAATCAGACGTAAAAATATAAATGTGTCACAGCACACTATTACTTTCTTCTTACTTTCTTATTCTGTCTATATGAAATTTTAGTTTGTACTGATATTGCTAGGGCTTTTTAGATAGCCTGTTGTAAAACTAGGCAAATATCCAGATGAGATGATGTACCCCTTGGAAGACCTCTACATACCCTGGCTGAGAACTGCTGACCTAGACAATGGCAAGTTTTTAAAATAGACTGGTCACTTTAAGCTAATCCGTGATTATTCAAATAATAGTGTTGCATCTCCGCATTTTTATTTCCACTTTTGTGTTGCTAGACACTGTATAGGGAGACGTTACACCCATGTAATGGCTTGACAGTGCTTCAAGAAAGAAGGAATGATATGCACGTGACCCTTGTAGCCTGAGCCAATATACCCATATTTTGATTTCTCGCAATAAAGGTTGCTAAGTAGACTCTTTAAATCAGTTAGCAATACGGCATACAGGCAAAGAGGTGCTTTATGAACGCTGTAAATACAACAGTTAAGAGACCGGATGTGAGTTGGTGGAGTTACCCTGGAAATATAAAGGAATATCCAAAACCACAATTTCCCCAAGTATATGATCTTTCACAGTTTTTTCTAAATAAATCTGTTCCATGCTTTGTCTGCAGTTCATTTTCAGGAGGCTATGTGAGTTTATTCTGTGATAAGAGGTCACGTCCCATTCTACCTTTGATTAAAAACAGTTCCCATATTTTGTATCTGCTCTCTTTCACAGTTTCAAAGTAGAGTAGATATTCTCAATCTATTGTGTAGTAATGAATTAATATAGCAGCACCATACTTGGACTCTTTTGGGGCCTAGATTTCTGTTGCCCATGGTGATTGGAATAAACAATTTGGGTGACCATTTAAAAATTATGTAATTTTGCCAGTCCCGTGTGTATGCGCGCACATATACTCACTTTTTAAAAATCCAAAATAAGCAGCTCTTGCTGTTGGCTTTGCAACACTAGTTCCCCAAATACTATTCACCAGTACACAGTCCTATTAGTCCACAAAGCAAGAGATGTGAGGCCATTCTACAATGCTAAAGCTTCCTTTATTTATGCTGTTCAGGATTTAGAGTACAGCTCATGAACTAATGACAATGAACAATTTATTTAGTGTTTGGCTCCTTTTGATGTCCATGTATTATCCACAAACAGACCTGGATCTCTGTAAATTTGTCGGAGGATAACAGTCCATTTTTTTACAAGTTCCTTTACAGGAAATTATTGATCTCTGTACTGTGTCTCTTGCGTTTTCTCTCCAGCATCAGCAAACATCCAGTACCAATACTCACCTTTTTGTTGTGCTGCCTTTTCAATCAGTAGGATAATGTGATGAGCAAACAGTTGCAATTTTCAAAGCTGAGAAATGATAAAACATCTCAGCTGTGAAACCTGAAATTTTGTTGTTGTTTGTGTGATCTAGAATATAGAGTTTTATCTTCTACTATGACAAAAATTTTCTTTCTTCCAAAAATGGTATTGAAACTGAAAAAGGAATGCTTTGTTCTGATGATGTGGTGATAAAAGTGTGCAAGTGAAGCTCTCAATGTGCTTCTATTCATGGCATGACTGGTCATGAACAGTGATAGGGAAACTAAATAGGATTTGTATTTACCCTTCAAGTTATAAACAGCTCTACAACTCAAAATTTACTTTGCATTTCACTGTATTATAGCTATAATGCTGTCGTTATAGATTAGAATAGATTTCTATTATCCTAGGAAAAAATGAACTTAAGGATCAGAATAAATGTTGGTAACTTGCATGTAAAAATCCTTCAATAACTTTTTGGTCAGAAAAATCTTTAAAAATTCAGTTATAGTTACTCTCAAAAGAAACCAATAGATTGAAAGTATCTTAACTTTGCTCCCATCTTCCCTCCTTTCTTCCTTTTTATGACAGCTTTGTAAGACTTGGTGTTTTGGGATCAAGAATACTAAGAAAGTTGTAGTCTGGGGCTTACATTTTGAACAGCCACTGTATTTGTAAAACTTGCAGATGGCATAGCAAGATGCCCATCACAAAGCACTGATTTCAGATTGGATTCATGTCTCCATCATAGATATGCTACCTCTGTGCCTAATAATAACATTGTGATTGTTGATTTGACACACAATCACCGGGGTCATTCTTGTGAGATGTTGAGTACTGCATGAGCCCTTTATGGTGGAGACAGGGGAACACTTGCTTTCAGTATTTGTCGAAGCAGGAGTCTGAAAGTTGGTGTTTCTGTGGACCTTGTAGGAAAGTAAAGAAATCTATGGTTTCCACTCTACTGTTCTAGTAGGAATAAGGCCTTTTAATTTTCATGGTCCTTTATAAGATAGTCATTTTTAATGGCTGGATAAGACAGTATAGCCGTAACATTTGGATACCTTAAGGCAATGTGACAATATTCTTAAAAGTGACCATTGCAATTGAAAATGTTAAAAACAAAAAACAAAACAAAACAAAAAAACACCCTTCCTCCTTCCCCTCCCCCCAAAAAACCCTACCTAAATATATGGATTCCCTTGTAAAAAGTTAATTAAAGTGATGATAAAATATCTATGCATTGGCAAATGAGTCCCTTTAAGAAATATGAAAATGAGGCTCTAGACAAAATCAAGGCAACACAGAGTGCATAGAATAGCTCAGCAGTGGCCCTGTGCTGAGAGCAACAACATGGCAGGGGACCAGAATTCCTGAAACACTGAAAGAATTTGTAAATAGCGGAAGTGCTGCATTTCCTTTGTTCTTTCCGTGCGCTATAAATATTCCATGTGTTTGTTAAAGCTGTGTTAGTTCTGGAAGGCTGCCTGCTCTCTTGTTTAGTTTTCCCCTGATCCTTGAGGGCTATAGATAGCTTGAAATATACAGAGATTTAACATTCCATATTTATGCTCCATTAATAGGCACCATATGAAGATTAGGAATGTAAACTAGTTATGGGGAACAGAGATGTTTTTAGTACATCTGTCTAAAAGAGAGCAAAAGGACAAATTCAGCTGGAATGGTCCACATCTATTAAAGTCTATGAAATGGAAACACAGGTGTAGATTTAGATGAAAGAGAGCCTTTCTGCCCACACATATAGCATTCCCTCCTTTCTTCAGAGAGAAGGGTATACATGCAGGGCCGCAAAAATATCCTAAACACGGTCCCATGTTGGCACTGAGCCACAGAATTGGCCTGTTGGCAGTTTTGTAAGTCACTACTGATGACAAATTCTTCACTTTTTCCATCTCCTATATCTTCATTCATAGAAACTGCAGTTTAGATAACCAGTGTGGCTATTGGCTGCCAACCATTTCTCTCAATCACAGCTAGTAT
Organism: Trachemys scripta elegans; assembly: GCF_013100865.1. Classification (NCBI taxonomy): domain Eukaryota; kingdom Metazoa; phylum Chordata; order Testudines; family Emydidae; genus Trachemys; species Trachemys scripta. The sequence continues at coordinate 41,203,996 of NC_048302.1, read as the reverse complement.
CTGCACTGTTCATTTTGCACGTAGGGCCTTACAATGTTGAGAAATACCTTACTCGTGAAGAGTCTCTTCAAAACCAGTCAGATTCCTCACAGAGTAAGAAGCAGTTCTACTCTGACCTGGACTCCTGCATATGACAAGCTCATCCTGCTGGGAAACATCAACACTAGAGATGGTAGAGACATCAGTGACTGGAGAGGTCTGATAGGATGACATGGAGGGGAAAGATAAACAGCAATGGACTCCTCCTCTTGGGTAAATGTGCATAACATAGTCTGCTCGTCACAAACACCATCTTTAGGCAAAATGGACTGTGGGTGCATCCATGTCATTTTATATTTATCAAACAATGGCACCTGATCAACTATGTTATCACCCTCCAACAAGAAATCCACAATTTCAGAATTACCAGAGCCATTCATGGCACAGAATGCTGAATAGACCACACATAGGTAAGAGCAGCGCTCAACCTGCAAATAGTCCCCTGTCCCCCGTCCTCCACCCCCACAGAGTGCAAGCACCCCAAGCTCAACAGAATAGTCTTCAATATAGGAAGGGCAAGAACATTGACTATCAGGTGCAGTTTCAGCAGTAACTTGACGACAACTTTTTTTCATGCCCACCATTCACTGGCAACCCAAGAGAAAAATGGAACCATGTACGTATTGGGGTTCGGGAAGTGGGCAGGCGTAAGCCCGCTCCGGTCCAGAGGGGGCTGTGGCTGGAGAAAGCAGCTTTTAGGCTGAGCTGATTGGGGGAAGTGGCTGCAGCTGGGGCCATGCCCCAAACAGACTCAGCTGGCCCTATAGAGGCCAGGGCAGCCAGAAGCTCAGCAGTCTCTCTCCGAGTGCAGAGAGAGAAGGGCCTGGCTGCAGCAAGCTAGGGATAGCGTACCTGAGTGGAGCAGGGCTGGGGACAGGCTGAGGAGCTGGGGAGCTCCAGCCTGGATAGCCCCAGGCTGCAGCCTAGCGGAAGGCCAAGGGATACTGGGGGTTGCAGAGGGCAGACCAGGGCTAGGCCAAGGCAGCAGGTCCAAACCCCCCTTGCCGATGATGAGTGGCCTATACTGCAGTCTGCCTCAGAGAGTGGGGGCTAGTTGGTGATGGGCAGTGACCTAGTGCTGAGGCAAGGTGGGGATAGTGGGTGGGGGTTCCCCAGGGAGGGGAGACCCAGATCTGTGGGGTGTACTGCCAGGGGGCAGCGCCCCAGATAATAGGGGCACCGGGGTCCAGGAGGGACACGGGGCCAGGGGGATCACCAGCCTGGAGGGGGCACTCCAGAGATGCTGGAAGAGCTAATTCCCAAGACGACCAGCAGGAGGTGCTGCAGGGGTGAGTCCGATCGTTTACAAACCAGTTCAAAGATGTGATTATTGACACAGCTAAATCAGTGCTGGGTCCAAAAGAAAAGGGTCCACCAGGACTGGTTTGAGAACGAGAACTTTTCCAAACTCCTAAGTTACAAGCAAAAAGCGTTTGTTTCAATGGCAAAACAATCTCACTTCAATCTCAAAGAGAGGTTTAAGTACCTACAGAGCAAGGCCCAGTTTGAACCGAGGAGAATGCAGGATGAGTTGTGGGAGAAGAAAGCTGCAGAAGTTCAGCATTACATGAATATAAAGAATGCCAAGATGTTCTTTGACTCTCTCAAAGCAGTCTACGGACCATCTAAATCTGGCACAGCTCCCTTGAAGTCTGCAGATGGCACAACTCTCATCAAAGATAAGGAGGGAATTATACAGATACACTTCAGTAGTCTACTCAGTAGATCATCCACAGTCAATCAGTGTATCCTTGTTCGATTACCCAAGGAACCCATCAAAGAGGATCTCGACCTTCTTCCATCTGTGGAAGAGGTCACAAAAGCCATCAAACAATTGAACTCTGGCAAGGCATCTGGAACGGATGGTATTCCAGCAGTATTGTACAAAGCAGCAGGTCCAAAGGCTATTGAGGTGTTTCATGACATCTTGAGTAACATTTGGGAGGAAGAAGAAATGCCACAAGACTTCAAAGATGTTGTTATTGTATCACTGTTCAAAAACAAATGCAGGAAAGCTGACTGCAGAAACTACAGAGACATTTCCCTCCTCTGTATAGCGGGGAAAATACTAGCTCACATTTTACTGAACAGACTAGTTGCAAACATATCTGAGGAGAACCTGAGAATCACAATGTGATTTCAGACCAGGTCGTAGTGCTAGGGATATTTTGTCGTCAGGGAAGTCGAAGAAAAATGTTTGTAGCAGAACATGGACCTGTATGCAGCCTTCATTGACTTGTCCAAAGCCTTTGATATGGTTAACAGAGAGGGTCTGTCAAGGCTGGATCCCCACTTTGAACTTTAGGGTACAAATGTAGGGGCCTGCATGAAAACTTCTAAGCTTAACTACCAGCTTAGCTCTGGTTCGGCTGCCACCATTTCAATGGATTCCATTCCTGGGAAACCTTGAAAAACCTTCACCAAATCCCTGGTGAATACAAATCCAAACCCCTTGGATTTAAAACAAGGAGAAATTAACCATCCCCCCTCCTTCCTCCCACCAACTCCTGGTGAATCAAGATCCAAACCCCTTAGATCTTAAAACAAGGAAAAATCAATCAGGTTCTTAAAAAGAAGGCTTTTAATTNCCCTTGGATCTTAAAACAAGGAAAAATCAATCAGGTTCTTAAAAAGAAGGCTTTTAATTAAAGAAAAAGGTAAAAATCATCTTTGTAAAATCAGTATGGAAATTAACCTTACAGGGTAATCAAACTTAAAGAGCTCAGAGGACTCCCCTCTAGTCTCAGGTTCAAAGTACAGCAAACCAAGATAAACACTCTAGTAAAAGGTACATTTACAAGTTGAGAAAACAAAGGAAAACTAACACGCCTTGCCTGGCTATTTACTTACAAGTTTGAAATAGGAGAGACTTGTTTAGAAAGATGTGGAGAACCTGGATTGATGTCTGGTCCCCTCTCAGTCCTGAGAGCGAACACACTCCCAAACAAAGAACACAAACAACAGCCTTCCCCCCACCCCCAAGATTTGAAAGTATCTTGTCCCCTTATTGGTCCTTTAGGTCAGATGCCAGCCAGGTTACCTGAGCTTCTTAACCCTTTACAGGGAAAAGGATTTTGGAGTCTCTGGCCAGGAGGGGTTTTATAGTACTGTACACAGGACAGCTATTACCCTTCCCTTTATAGTTATGACAGGGTCTATGCATAAACTGGATAGCCCAAGAAGGTTCATACAAATCATCAAATCATCTGTCTGTTCCATGACCACATGACAGTGTAACTGTTCTCCAATGGTGACTTTATTGACACATTCAAAATCTCAAATGGAGTGAAGCAAGGCTGCATGCTTGCTCCAGTGCTGTTCAACTTGTTCTTTGCCTGTGTCCTAAGTCATGCCACAAGGCACTTGGATCAGGGGATATACATCCACTACCAACTCAATGGCTCCCTCTTTGACCTTCGACTCAGTGCTAAGACCAAGATGCTGAAGACACTTCTCACTGAAGCACTCTTTGCAGATGACTTGCGCCTTGATGACCCATAGACCACGACCTTCAGGTCATTGTTGATAGATTCTCTGAAGCATCCCAGCTCCTTTACCTCACTATCAGCGTCAGCAAGACAGAGGTCTTGTTCCAACCAGCACCTCATTCCGATGCACCAGCCATCTTCACCCAAGGCACACAGCTGAAAAAATGTGGATCAGTTCAAGTATTTGAACAGCACTATCTCGAGTGATGGTTCTCTTGATAAGGGAATTGCCCCCAGAATTAGTAAAGCCATCCAAACACTTGTCCAACTCTGAACAAAAGTAATTAACCAACACAACATCTGTGTCTCCATCAAATTGAAGATCCACAGTGAGTTGTTCTAACACTTCTCCTGTATGGATATGAGACATGGACTCTTTATAGACGGCACATTAAACAACTTGAGCAATTTCACATGTGCTCCCTCTGCTCAATAGTGAGCATTTGCTGTCAGGACAGTGACCAATATTAAAGTCTTTAAGAGAGCAACCACAACCAGCAATAAGGAAACATTATTGAGAGCACAGTTTAAGTGGACTGGACATGCCATCAGAATGGAAGACCACTGTCTCCCAAAACAGAACTTGTATGTGGAGTTTAGGCAGAGCAAAAGAAAGAAGGGTCATCTGTATAAGTGCTTCAAAGATAACCTGAAGAGCAGTCTCCACTGGGCTGACATCAATTTCAAAGAACTCGAGCAAATACCTCCAAACAGGACTCACTGGTGGTCTCTGAGAAGATCACCACGTAACAACTTTGAGCAGGATTGATGAAATAGTCTCCAGGCTGCATGTGAAAGGTAACACAGAGCTGCATCATCCAACATCATAGATATGGACTTCCCATGACACACAGAGTTGGCCACACTGATATCAGGGTTCAGACTTCAGAGTCATATGCATAGCCATAGATGAGAATTGCGACAATATTGTCCTCATCGTCAGCAGTGGTCTACCAACAGATTCCTCACAAAGTAAAACATTTATGCAGCACGGGTAAAGCGATCAGAATCTGAGCCCCATTGTTTGTTTGGAATGCCTTCTAGTGGTAGTTGGCATTTATTCTAGTAGTTAGGAAACACCACGGATTTCACTACCCCAAATCCATAAAATGAAGGAGGGGAGGAAGCATTGCAGCAAAGTTCAGGGTTACTTGTTTAAGGAAAAAACAGAATCCTACATATGTACTAGAGAAAAAGCCAGATTAGAGACTGAAATGTTTGATTTCCATAAGGGTTTCTTCATATTATTTGAAGTGCAGATAGCTACACAAAAGCAAACTAGCAGCTGATTCACAAATCACAAGCAGAGCTTCAAGAGGGTTTGTGCTGAGAGCTAAATCTGCAGATCATGACTTACAAGTCATGGCAGCTGTTCAATGATTTTTATTATAGTTTTAAAATTAGAATGTTTGTTTTATTTCCCATTTGAAAAATGACGTTACCCTCCAGCTTCTTGTATTCTATTTGCATTCTTCCACTGGTGGCTCCAGTGATGTGAGGGGTCCCGTGTCCCAGCCTGGAAACCCTAAATAGAAGTTTTGAACTGTTAGTAGGAAGATTCCTTTTCAAATGCTCATTACTTACAGAGACAGCTTTTTAAAAAAGTTTTACTACAGTGAATACAAATTCATTTTAATTCTTAAGGCATCAATGCCCAAAGGCCAACAGACACTTTTTAACAGAGAATAACTATAAGCTTCTTTTCTGGGAATGTGGAAACATGAATCAGAGAAAGGAGCAACAACTTCCAGTCAGCCACCATCTCAGTACCTCTAAACCATTATATTTAGAGCCTCCTGTGGCTCCCACTGACATCAATGAAAGTTTTGATATTGGTATAAATGGGAGGAGGAGTACCAAGCCCCAAAAAAATAATTCAAAGCCTCGGCCTCAAGGATGCCATTGAGTTTCCCAGAGTCACAGGCCTGCCTCCCATCCCTTCAGGGTTAAACTGCTTGTCAATGAAGATAGCATTACCAATACTGCCATGGCTATACTGATTTTGACAGCCTAGAAATACAGTTTGCCACAGCAGCACATGTATCTCGTGCCTTTCTATCCTGTAGGGACTCTTTCCTCCTTTTAAGTGGCATGTGCATCTTCCAGCTCTCTCCCTCTTCCCATTTCCATAAATCCTTAAATGGGTTCAATTATTTTGGCCTTTCTGTTGTCATTTTCATGGAGCATCTCCAGGGAGAGAAGACTTTCAGCTTGTTAATGTTGGTTTTTATCTTTGTGGTACCATAACTCTATCTATTTTAATATGTATTTATTTATTTTCAGACTTTTTTAAAGAGGCCTGATCCAAATCCCAATGAAGTAAATGTGAGTCTTTTCCATTGACATTTATGGGTTTTCTATCAGATTCAAAATTGTCCTGATCAATATTCTCTCTGCATGAACAGTTTAAAACTGATTAAATACAAACATTTTTAAAAGGACTCACTTTAAAGGGTTGAAAGAATGAGTCTTTGTCATTTCAACCCCTGCACATTCTTTTTAATTTTTCATGGCATTTCAAACACTCTTCTTAAAACAGATATTTTTTCTCCTGTAAAATCTAAATTGTTTATCCCATTAATATATGGTGTCTTATGTAGGAGCCCTTGATTGAGAATTTCTGGCAGATTTGTACTGAACAGTGTCACTAATCCCTTTTAGGACATACTTTATAGGCTGAGAGAATGGGATTTTTCAACATAGGCAAAATAAAAAGGGCTTTAACCAAAAGATTTTCCCCTAACCCAATCCTCTTTAAAACTTGAAACCCTACACTAGATAGACACTAATTCCAATTTGTAACAAAACCAGGAGAAACAGGGGAGTTCTAGTGGCTATGCATAAGTCTCAGTATGAGCCAGACAGCTTAATAACACCACTTATTAGAACAGCCTTAAAGGTAATCCCATTAAAGCTATCCAGCAGAACACTGATACTTTTCAGAAATCTTCTTGGAAGTAGACAGGATTACTAAAATGAAATGTGAGTGGCTTTATAATAAACCTCATCCCCCTCTTTTACTCCTGAATTCCGTATGCTGTGATACTTCACTATTCTCCCAGGTGACAGATGAGGCAGAATTACCACTTAGAAATATAGTGGGCGTGATTGTATAATCATTTTTGTTTCTTATAAGCTAAAGCACAGCCAAGGAGCCCTGGATCACACTGTTAATGTTGGCACAAATTCCTTTGTCCCGATAAAATGATGATTCAGGTAAACTGACTGCCCTGATATCTCCAAATTTGTCACAACATATGGTAGATAATTTTGCCCTTATTCAAATATTTGTGGGCAGTAATTTAAGATATGGGAAACTACTGACTGCTACACAGATTTCTTTGTAATAACGTACAGTTGCGCCTCTCCTCCCTTCCCTTTATTTCAGCTATACCTGTCTTCCCATTTTAGGACTCACTACATACTAGATATGCATATGTATATGACAGAGTGTATTTATCCTGTGAGGCAGCTAAATCATCTTTGTTTTCCTTTTATCTTTGCTGGAATGTGGAAGCAGGCAGATTTAAAAGGTGTGTGAGGAACCTGCAGCTATTCTCCTTAATCAATCAGGGTCAGCTGCTGGTAGAATAGGGTGAAGCTAGTGGTGGTAGGTTGAGAGGGGAGTAATCAGGTTAAGGTATCAGAGAAAGCTGTGCTGTTACTTAAGCCACAAAAGGAAGAATTTTTATTTTAAAACTCTGAATGTGGCCTGGGAAAGGAGAGGATATTTTGTTGGACTATTTGTTATACCCCACCCAAAGGAAGACTTGGGCTGTTTTCTCTTTGTTGCTTTGGTTTCTTGTGCTTTGTTAGGGTTTGAGATGCATGTATTCCTTACAGAGTAGGAGGTCAGAATCCATCTGGGGGAGGGGGATGGATGGACACTCACACCCACACTTGTCTGTCTGATTTTTCTTAGGAGTGGCTTTTGCTAATGCATCACTGTATGTGATGTCACAACTAATCTACTAGCATTCCCCCTCTGGAATCGAGTGGTCAGTATTTACTGCCCATTTGTTACAGGCTACTACCAATCTCCTAAGGACAAAATCCAACACAAAATAAATGACTTTCCTTAGTTAAAGTAAAAACAATCTGTAAGTATTAAGTAGGGCTTCGAAATAGCAGTCTTTCTACGTATGACCTAGTCTCAGGGAAAGTCTGCTCCTTTTTCAGTTCAAGTCCTAAAGCAAGAGATTTCCTAAATTCTCTGCTGCCTTATGTGCTTTCCTTCTTCAAAAGGGAAATAGTCAGTAGTTGAAACAGCTCTGTTTCTTCATGACACAAGATTTCTCTGTAAAACTTGCAGCAAGGGCAGACGCTTCCCCTATTACACTCTTACTTTGTTAAAGGGTTTTCTCACTGTCTCCACCAAACCTGGAAAGAGATCTATACACATATCATAACATATGACATTTACATTTTCAGATTGCTATGTGAAAAAAGATATGTTTTAAAATGATAGTGCAGCTGTGCTGATTTACACCAGCTAATATGGCCCCAAGTGTCCACAACCTGAATTGCATTAAACATATTTATCATTGCAGTAGTGAGTCAAACCAAGCACTACAGCTATCGAAACTAGACAAAGCAATCTGGGGTGCAGCCCTAACAATTTTAATAATTTTCATTTTTGCCCAGACCAAATAAATCTAACACATGCTAAGACATTTAAATAGATGCTGTAAAAACATATAGCTAAACTTTAGAAATATTCATCTCATCTTTTTCTTGAACAAAACAGTCTGATATGCGTGCCCCTATTATGAACAAAATGGATAGACTTTATTTACCCTCTATTTAATTCTTCCTTTGTAATTCTCTATATTCCTGTTGTATTCTTGGGAACAATAGTAGAGCCCTGTGAAGCTAATTTAAAGCTAGAGTTAGCCTTTGTACACCATTTGTTGATTTGGATTTAGAAAGACACCTATACCACAGCTCTAGGCACCCTGGAAGTAAATGGACTCAAATCCACCCTGCAGTTTGTATCAATACAGGATACCAGCCAACAAATACAGACAATGTAAACACAGCAACCCATGCTTGGGCTGTGCTATATGTGCCACATCTCCTGAGAGGGCACAGCCCTGAATCTGGGACTATAATTTTAAGGGCCAACTCCTGCAGTCCTTCTGCACAAAGAATTTTCAGTGACTTCGATGGGAGTTCCAAGTGAAGAGCAGTTCCAGTCTCAAGACCTAAATTAGAAGGAGAGGAAATAGGGTGCTGGTCTGGAACTCTGAAGACCCAGCTTCATTTTCTTATTTTGCCATAGACTTCCTGTGTAGCCTTGGGGAAGTCAGATAGTCTCTCTCTGCCTGTGTTCCCCATTTGGTAATGATAGCAATAGCACTTCCCTACTTCATAGGTGTGTTGTAAGGATAAATACATTAATGATTGAGGCTGTCTGATATTATAGTTAAGAGGAACATATAAGCAGCTTAGACTGATAAATTACCATGAATATTAACTAGGGACTGTATGGCTTTCCAGGTGAAGTGCCTAATTCTTGCTTTAAAGGACATGCTCTTTTATGGAGGTACTCTTATTAATATTTATATTAACCTTTTTTTATTAGTGTGAATACAGTTTAATGTCAAGATAAATGAGAGAGAGAGAGAGAACTCCACATTTGGTGGAAATAATTGAGTTAGTTGTTAATACTGCTATGAAAAGAGACCACATCACCAGGTAATCCATTTCTTCAGACAATCATTTCTACCTGAAACGAAGTACTCCATGTCCATGCCGACTTGTTTTTGTGGGAGACAACCCAAGCCTTTCCCAACAACTTTGAAAATGTGATTGAATATCTCATACTCCTCCTCAGTTTAAACTCAATTCACGTACAAAAATTATATGTATTAGGAGCAGCTCACAAATTTCTTCAAAGATTTCAAAAACAACAAGGAGTCTGGTGGCACCTTAAAGACTAACAGATTTATTTGGGCATAAGCTTTCGTGGGTAAAAACCTCACTTCTTC